>NC_030389.2:36407713-36667249 GCF_001625215.2 Daucus carota subsp. sativus
TCATAAGTTCTGGAGTTCGATTTTGTAATTACCTTATATTACTGATATGGTAATTACAAAATTGAACTCCAGAATTTAAGATAACCACTTGCTGACACAATGTTAAGCCTTCAAGGAGATGGTTTTAATGTATATGGTACGCTACCCGATCTCATCTAGAATTTTTTAATAAAGAAAAGACAAAGAAGCATAAGTTACAAATGTTTAACTCCTATCTCGTCATTTTTAATCATATACAATATCTCGTCAAAAAGTTTGGCATTGAATCAGGAAGTGAGTATCTCAAATTTAGAGTTCGATTTTGTAATTACCTTATATTGGAGATAAGGTAATTACAAAATTGAACTCCAGAATTTAGGATAACCATTTGTTGACACAATGTTAAGCCTTCAGGAGATCGCGTATATGGTAATACTATCCGATATCATCTAGGATTTTTTTTAATAAATGGTTAAAACTAAGGAAGATAAGTACAAATTTCTAACCCCTATATCGTCATTGTAACCCAACCCTAACATAGGCTCGAAAAACTAATTACTCGATCCCCAATTGGTCTTCTTTCTCATAACTCACAAATACATTATAAGATTTCTTAGATATAGATTAATAGATCTATAATTTAGTACAAGTGTCATAAAATAGAATAACTGGATTGTTATATATATTGCAATTTTATCAAAAAGTTTCATTCAAATTATACAAAATAGTTTACGGTAAAAGTACATTGCAAACTATATCTTATCGGAATTGCTTTTTTTTCTAAGGTCGTTTTTCTTACTACAAGAAATTGCAAAAAAAATAAAATTATGAGGAACGCAAATTAATTATAGATCGCAAATAAAAATAAAAGCCATATATATCAATGTGATAGATTTTTACCTATGCAAAGAAAAATCATCGCAATGTGGCTTTGAGCTTTACGATTCATGATTGTATGCACCTTTAACAATATTGTAGGATGTAGTAGATATGTCAGTTTTTCTTGATCTCTTTTCTTTGGGCTACATTCTCACAGTAGAGCCAGTTGCCTATGTTGAGGAGTGGTGCCCAAAACTCAAGGCAATTAATTGGATCCAAAAGGTCCAATTGTATAACTCTGAAAACACGACATATATATATATATATATATATATTTATATATATATTACCTTTATGTACAATATTTATCTGGTATAACAAGAATCTATATGCTTATCCCATGGATCATTCCTTAGTTAGACCTTGAATATAGAATATAGGAAGAGAAATAGAGAAAATACGAAAACAAGAAGAACTCCTACTCTGTTGTAGTCCTAGCAGATTTCCATAACAAATGCCTCAAAGCATGCCTTTATCATCCTTGTGCATATTCTCATATAAATGCATAACTCCGAAATATGTGTTCTGCATTAGGAAATACAAACTCCAATAATGCATATCAGACCATGTATTGATTATATGCGAGATCAGTTCCAATTACAACCAAGTAATCACATTTATGTAAAATACCATAAATGCCCAAAGGCACGACAATATCCTTAGAGACTATCAGTTTGCAGAACCTTACCAGCTTTGTTGGTCTATTGTTAGGGAAAATTTTGCAACAAAGTGCTCCATATATAACAAACAGCATTTAACACACCATCGTAATCAGGCTAGCAAATGGACGGAAAAACTATTAAGTTGTGGATTCCCAACTGAAGTATGTGATACTCTTAGTGTTTTGATGATCACACTGCCAGCAAGCTAATAGCAGAAAACTGGTGCTGTTAGCGAGCTAGCTATCAAAGTTATATATGAATGTGCTAACAGCTTAATGAGTTTCAGTGTTATGTTCAACTGTCAGCAAGCTTACAGGTTATCATTCAGGCTTATCAGCGAGCTTACAGCGTGAACAGAATAACAAATGGATAAGGATCAAAGTCGAAAAGCAAGGAGATTATTAGGAATCGATTTGTAAGGACTTTAATATTTATATATGACTTATATAAATATTAGAGCTCAGTTTTAAATCAGAATTTCAAACAAAAACGATTTCCTAACTTATAGGAGTGTTTATCTCTATTTCGATCTTATCTAAAAACACCTCCTATTTGATTTCAAATTATGGTTTTATAAATAAACGTTTTACTGAGTGTTTTCACACGACTTTATGCTTTTACTCAGTAAAGATACATTATTCAAACGTTCATTATTCAAGCAAATTAAACGTGAGGTTGTTGAACCAAGAACGTTGGATAGTTTTGTTGTTATGTTTGACCGTTTGGGATAATGATATATAAACTTGAGTGTGGTTTCTATTTTGAGTAGAGAACAAGAACACACTTCAAGCTTCTGAAATACAACACACTTACATTGCAAAATCTTTACTTGAGCTCTAGTACTTATATTCGATTATATATCTATATTGAGTTCATAGTTTCGGTTGTATTACACTCATACATTGTATTGTTCAAAGTGGTAATGTTTTGTTTTGCTGTGTATCGAGCTTGTGAAACAAGGGAACAAGGGGACTAGTTAGCTAGAAGAGTAGATTACTTGGGAAGTATAGGTCTTGGAGAGCTTTTGGTTCGTGGGTTCAGGGGTTTCAGCAAGCTGATAACAGGAACAAGGGATAAAGGGAGTTATATTATTGAATCATTGAATCGTTGACATTATTGATTAATAATATAATCTCTTACCAGTTGGTAGGGGACCAGGACGTAGACCATTAGGGTTAGGGGTCGAACCTGGCTAAAATTCTCTGTGTTGCTAGCTTACTACTGATTATATTGTTGTTGGGCATTGCATCTGCATTGTTAGCTAGCTGACTGTTTACTCTGATAATTAACAGCAAGCTGTCTGTGACAGTATAAATATTCGGTAACATAAAAATCGGTCATATTAGCCATAACACCTATTCACCCCCCCTCTAGGTGTGTAATTTCAATTGGTATCAGAGCTGTGTTTGTACTAATACTCTTCTGTAACAGGAATAGTATCGATCGATATGGCTGATAACTTTCAGGGAAAGTCCGATTTTAGAGCTCCCCTCCCTCACGGGTTCTGACAACTACAATTGGTGGAAAGGCCAAATGGAGGCTCATCTATCCAGAGATCCCCTAATGCAAAGAGTTGTGCAAAGAGGTCCTTATGAATATCTTGATAGCGATGGCAAAGTCAAGGACGTTGATGTTCTAACAGCGGACGAGCTATCAAAGGTTGCTGCAAATGGAAAAGCAAGGAGTACATTAATCAATGGGCTGAATCAAGCTGAATATGACAAGGTCTCTTCTCTCAAATCTGCAAAAGAAATTTGGGATGCATTGGAGACATATCACGAAGGCTCAAAGGCATTAAAGAAAGTCAAGCTCGGGAAGCTTATGAAAGAATTTGGAAGCTTTGCTATCAAGAAGGGAGAATCCATTCGAGAAAGCCAAGCTAGATTCCAAGTCACTCTCAACAGTCTTGAAAGACTTGGCAAAAAGATTCCTCAATCGGAAATCAACATGAATATTCTAAATGCTGTTCCATTCGAATATGGTGCCAAGGTCACAGCAGCATTGGAGTCAGCTCTCAACATTGATACTATGGATCACCTGGCTATATTTGGCTGAGTTGGAACAATTTGAAGCAAGATTGAAGCTAACAGCTCAGAAAGCAGCAAGCTGCCAACAGAGAAAATGAAGAATCTTGCACTGCACTCCTCTGTCAGCAAGCTGGAAACAGATGAGGAAACAGAATCAGATGAGGATCTAGCTCTTATGTCCAGGAAAATCAAGAGAATGATTGAAAAGAAAAACAAAATGAAGCGAGAAAAGGGCAAAGCTTTTGGTGCAAAGAAAGATCCAAAGGATGATGCATGTTTTGAATGTGGCAAGAAGGGCATTTCAAAAAGAGATGCTACAAGCTGAAAAACAAGTCAAAGCCGCCTAGACAGCAAGCTGATTACAAGAATAAAAAGAAATCCAAGGCACTTCTAACTTGGAGTGATGATGAAGATGAGTCAGCTTCTGATGATTCTAGTGATGAGATGGTGAATTTGGCTCTTGTTGGTCTCGATGGTTCAATTGATACAACGGATTCAGATACGGACACTAACAGTGAGGTAAACTCTATTAATTCTGAATTACATGCTATTGATACAACTACTTGTGAACTAACCATGCAGGATAAGAGTTGTTCATCAATAATGGAACTCATTGATCTTAAGAATGAGAATTATGAGCTCGAGAAAGAAAAACGTTCATCTGAAGAAAGTCATAGGTGATTTCTTGAATGAAAAGAGTGCCAAAGCTAGTAGTGGAATCATTGCTGCCCTCAAGGAACAGATCTCACAACTTGAAGGGAACAACATGCAAATCCAAAGAAGGAATGATACACTCATGAAGGAACTCAGCTCGCTGAGAGCAGATCTTAAAGCTAAGGATGCAAGCTTGGAGGCGTTCGAGTTAAGCAAATCTCAAAGCTTAGCCGAAATCTCTATTCAAGCTGAAAAGATCAAATCATTGGAGCAAGAAGTCAAAGATCTTCAGAAAGCCATGGGAAAGTTTGTTCAAGGAGAAGAAAGTCTCAAATCTATAATGAAACAAGCTAAAGGTTCTCATGACAAAGGAGGCATTGGTGCAGCTTCTACATCCACATCTTCAATGAGATATGAAGGGAAAAATGGCATTCCATATAATTATGCCATGCCTTGGGTGACTTGTCACAAGTGTGGAAAGAAGGGCCATCTTGCTAATAATTGTCCAATGAAGAATTCTCAATCAGCAAGCTGGGGAAGGAAGTCAGCTCACTGGCAGTATGCTGACAACAGAAACAGACAGAAGACAGCTCCAGGACAGAATGCTGATAAGACCAGCAGAACATGGAAGAAGAGTTCTAAAGTGATCCAAATGTGGATCAAGAAATCTGATCTTAATGTTTTATATGTCTTATCAACTAACACTGTTGGACCCAACAAAATTTGGGTACCAAAACGTTGAGTTGTTTGTGTTTGTTTTGTAGGTTTTTCTCGTGTCTAAAGTAAAGCCAAATCAATGGATATTGGATAGTGGGTGCACTAGGCACATGAGTGGAGACAAATCTCAGTTTCTAAGCTTGAAGATGAAGAAGGGTGGTCGTGTCACAATTGGTGATAGCAAAACTCTTCCTATTCTTGGCAAAGGAACTATAGGTAATAGTATCATTTCTATTAACAAGGTACAATATGTCAAAGGTCTTACTTATAACTTGCTTAGTATAAGTCAGTTATTTGATGATGGTCATATTGTTAACTTTGGTAAGAATGAATGTACTATACTTGTGGTGCTAACAAAACTCCTCTAGTTGCAAAACGAGGAGGAAATATATATGTTTTGAACTTTGAAGAACAGGAGGCAGGTGTTTGTTTAGCAGCTGTGGATAATAATCCAGAAATTTGGCATAGAAGGCTTGGACATGCTCATATGGATCATCTCAGCAGCTGTCAGCAAAGAAGCTTGTTCGAGGACTACCAAAGCTTAAGTATGTCAAGATGGAGACATGTTCTGCTTGTCAATTGGGAAAGCAAACAAGGACTCCACATAAGGCAAAGAAAATGGTATCTACTTCTAAACCTTTAGAGCTTCTTCACTTGGATCTTTTTGGTCCCGAAGCTTATAAGAGTATTGGAGGTAAACAATATGCCTTTGTTATTGTTGATGATTATTCTAGATTCACTTGGGTATTATTCTTGCGTACTAAAGATTGTGCTTTTAGTGAATTTGAGAAACTAATCAAGTTGCTTGAGAACAAACTAGATACAAGACTTGTAGGTATTCGAAGTGATCATGGTGGGGAATTCCAAAAAGACTTCATTACTTATTGTGAAGAAAGAGGAATCTCACATGAGTTCTCAGCACCTCGTACACCTCAGCAAAATGGAGTTGTAGAGCGTAAGAACAGGTCCTTACAAGAAACAGCTAGGACATTGCTGCAGGAGAGCAAGCTGCCAAGAAGCTTTTGGGCAGAAGCTGTCAACACAGCAAGCTATGTTCTTAACAGAGTGCTTATCAGGCCAATTCTCAACAAGACACCTTATGAATTGCTAAGGAAAAAGAAGCCTAACATCAGCTACTTCAAGGTTTTCGGATCCAAGTGCTTCGTACTCAAAACCATTGATAGGGATGGTAAATTCGATTCTAAATCTTATGAAGCTATATTTTGGGCTATTCTTTAACAAGTCGTGCTTATAGAGTGTATAATCTTGCTAAACATACTGTTGAAGAGTCTATTGATGTTTCATTTCAAGAGTCTACTGATGATCTTGCAAGGGATGAGGAAGAATGTGCAGGTACAGGTACTAGCAGCAAGCTGACAGTGCAGGAAACTGGAAATCAGCAAGCTGACAAGTCAACTGCCACAACTTCAGAAAGCAATAAGCTACTGAAACTACTCCATCTCTTGAAGAAACTTTGGATAAGATGTCAAAGCTCACATTGGATGAATCCAGAGGTCAAACTTCATCAGCAAGCCAAATGTTGTTGATCAGACTCCTCCTAGGCAGACTACAAGGAATGAAGAGGTCATAGCTCAACATAATCTACCAAAATCAACTAGAACAGTGAAGAATCATCCACCTCAGTTGATCATTGGAGATAAATCAGCTGGAATCAAGACAAGGAAAGCTCAAGCCAACATTTGTGCTTATGCTGCCTTCATAGCTCAAGAGGAACCAAAGAATGTTCAAGAAGCTTTACAAGATGAAAATTGGATCATGGCAATGCAAGAAGAACTCAACCAATTTGAAAGATGTGATGTTTGGGAACTTGTAGATCCACCAGAGGATGCTTCAATTGTTGGAACCAAATGGGTATTCAAGAATAAAGTTGATGAATTTGGTACTATCACTCGAAACAAAGCTAGACTTGTTGCACAAGGATACAATCAGCAAGAAGGAATTGATTTTGATCAAACTTATGCTCCGGTTGCAAGATTGGAATCTATTAGGATGCTATTATCATTTGCATGCTACAAGAAGTTCAAGCTACATCAAATGGACGTCAAAAGTGCATTCTTAAATGGTTATCTAAAGGAAGAAGTCTATGTCAAGCAACCACCAGGATTCGAGGATGAAAAATATCCTAACCGTGTCTACAAGCTAAAGAAGGCACTTTATGGATTAAGGCAAGCACCTCGATCATGGTATGAAAGGTTAAGTGAATTTTTGATCAAAAATGGTTTCATTAGAGGTAAAATTGATCCTACTTTGTTTACTATCTTCAAAGGTCAAGATATATTAGTTGTTCAAATATATGTTGATGATATTATATTTGGATCTACTAATGATTCTTTGTGTAAGTGGTTTTCAAAGTGCATGCATAGTGAGTTTGACATGAGCATGATGGGAGAGCTCAATTATTTCTTGGGGCTCCAAATTAAGCAAACTCCAGAAGGAATTTATGTGCATCAATCCAAATATATCAAGAATCTACTTAAAAGATTTGGATATGAGAATGTCAAGGCGAAATCAACACCGATGAGCGTTGTCAGCAAGCTGACAGCAGATGAAAATGGTAAAGATGTTGATATTCGAATGTATAGAGGTATGATTGGTAGTTTACTTTATCTTACAGCCTCTAGACCTGATATTATGTATAGTGTTTGTGTTTGTGCTAGATTTCAAGCAAAACCAAAGGATTCTCACTTACAAGCTGTTAAAAGAATATTTAAATATTTAAGTGGAACCATTACTTTGGGCTTATTCTATCCTATCACAAATGCTTTTGATCTTGTTGGGTATAGTGATGCAGATTATGCAGGTAGTCAAACTGATAGAAAAAGTACAAGTGGTGTTTGTGCATTTTTGGGTCAAAGCTTAGTTTCTTGGTTAAGCAAGAAGCAAACTTCAGTTGCTCTATCTACGGCTGAGGGGGAGTATTTAGCAGCTGGTAGCTGTTGCTCTCAAATGCTATGGATGAGACAACAATTGAAGGACTTTGGAATCAAATGCAAGCAAACTCCTATCTTTTGTGACAACACAAGTACAATCAACATTTCAGAAAATCCAGTCAATCATTCAAGGACAAAGCATATTGATGTTCGACATCATTTTCTGAGAGACAATGTTGCAAAGGGTGCTGTCAAGCTGATTTTTGTGGCTACAGCAGATCAGCTAGCTGACATCTTCACAAAACCTCTTCCTGAAGAACGATATGTCGTGCTGAGAAGGGAATTGGGTATGTGTGATGTGCAGTCAGCAAGCTAATAAGCTTGGTCCGGGTACTATCAGCTTACTCTTAGTACTTTCCATATTTTAAATTATTTTTGCATGCGGGTCAGCTTAAGGGTTTATTTGCAGTTTAGGTTAATTAATAAACTATCCGTTATGTGCTGATTTACATGAATTTATGTGTTGAATTTTTCTACGTGATTATGTGATAATCTATGTGAATTTAAGAATAGGTTAAAATTCAAATTTTAGGAGTTGCTATTTAAGTGGAGATCTGATAAGATTAGTTAACTTAGATTTGTTTGTATATTTTATCTGATATATTATGTCGTTTTTCACCAAAATTAGTTTAACAAATATTATCCCTAAATCCTCTCCCGAAATCATTATCAAAAGATTTTTAAAATCTATCCTAACTCCGAGTCTATACAGTTTCTTCTTTAAAAGCTCTCAACAACCCACTAGGGTTTTATCTCTCTTCACAATCGACTCTTTCTCTTCACCATTGCGACAATCGGCGCTCGGGTAGCTATGAAGAAGAAGACTAGAGCATCAATGAAGACATCCACTTCTGGTTCAGTCACTAAACGGAGGTTAATCGATGAGGATGATATCGACATTGATCCTGATTTGGTCGATATCGAAAGTAGTGATGAGAAGTCTGGGGCTCCGAAGATGGAGAAATCGGGCAAGAAGGCTCGTATGTCAGCTGAAGAAAAGCCAGATGTTCTGGGTCTTGATGATCGCAAGATTATTTTGGGGAAACCTCTATTGGGTAAAGCTTTCTTTAACTGTGGCGTAGTTAAACTCTTTACTGATTTAGGTTTTGAGTCATTCTTAATTGATATGCCTAAGACTTGCTATCCCACTCTTGTTCGTGAGTTTTATGTAAATCTTCAATCGAACACTTCGGGTCATTATGTTTCGCATGTGAACAACACTAAAATCACATTGTCTTCTCTGTTTTTGAATGCAATTCTGAAAACCCCTCCATCTTCTGTGTCGATCTATACTAAGCGTGGGTTTAAGCAGTTTGATGATTTTGATGTTAAACAACAGTTTAATGTGTTGTTTGGGGTTGATGGTCCAGTAGATACTTTTCCCTCTACTACTCAAATATTGCCTTTAGCTCATGCTGTTTTTAGGGTCTCTATTGAAAATTTGAGTCCTAGGTTGGGAACTCGTTCCAATCTTTCTGCACAAGATGTTGTTGTTGTTTCCATGTTGTTGGCTGGGAAACAATTTGATTTGGGGGATTTAGTTTTGAACAATATGGTTGCTGCTGTTGAAGGAAAAACCACTGCTGGTTTACCTTATGGGTTACTCCTCACTAGGATTTTTGAGTGGTATGGAGTAAGTTTGGATGGTGTTGAGTCCATTGCTGCCAAAGAATTTCTAGATGTTAAGTGTTTAGCTCAGTCCAACTTGAAAGTTGAGAAAGATGGTTCGTTGTCGGTTGTGGAGGTTCCGGTTGCTCCTACTCCACAAGTTTCTCCAGTTACCTCTGCTTCTATTGATCTTGGTATTCCTGCTAAAGATATTCTTGACTTTATGGATGAACTGCGAGCCAATCATAAGCAGTTGGTGGATGGTCAGAAACAGCTTTCTGAACAGATGGAGGAATTGTCAAATCAGTTCGATTTTTGGAAAGATATTGTCTTTGGAGGGAAAACTGGTAATTCTCCTGAGAAGTGCAGTTCTGGAAGTTTTGGGTATGAGTTACGCAAGCGGATGTTTGGGTCTTGCGGGTCTTCTGATGTTAAGTTCACTTTTACTTCTACGGATGAGGCTACTGAGAGTCCAAGGCCACGTACTGCGATGGATGCTCTACAGGAAGCTGCTGGCACAGTTCAAAAGGATGCAGCTGGGAATGTGATGGTGGCTGAAGCTCTTGCTGCTGTGGAGCTTGCCAAGAAGTTGGGCTCTGCGAAGGAGAAGTCTGTGGACGATGACGAGGCTTAAATTTTTCACCTTTTGGATGATTAAGGGGGAGAAATTTAGGAACTTCAACTTTATGGCTCTATGGTTCTATTTGTTTTGATTCAGACTAAGTACTAAGTTGTTGAATTTGGTTCTCAGGTGGTTTATCCTGAGTTAAATTTGTTTAAGTTGTTTTGGATGCTTATCTGTATCCAGGTGGTTTATCCTGGTCAGATTATTATTATCTATGCAAGTATTTGGTTTAGAAATTGTGTGTGCATAACTTGGTTTGATATATCTACTGCTTTGCATGAAATATTTGTTATATTTGATTCATGTGCTGAATTGTGCTGAACTGTTATATATGTTAAGTTTAATGATATTAGATTGCTGTATTCAGGGGGAGTTTAATTACTTTTCCTAAATATGGTGTAATCATCAAAAAGGGGGAGATTGATACTCTTAGTGTTTTGATGATCACACTGCCAGCAAGCTAATAGCAGAAAACTGGTGCTTGTTAGCGAGCTATCAAAGTTATATATGAATGTGCTAACAGCTTAATGAGTTTCAGTGTTATGTTCAACTGTCAGCAAGCTTACAGGTTATCATTCAGGCTTATCAGCGAGCTTACAGCGTGAACAGAATAACAAATGGATAAGGATCAAAGTCGAAAAGCAAGGAGATTTATTAGGAATCGATTTGTAAGGACTTTAATATTTATATATGACTTATATAAATATTAGAGCTCAGTTTTAAATCAGAATTTCAAACAAAAACGAATTCCTAACTTATAGGAGTGTTTATCTCTATTTCGATCTTATCTAAAAACACATCCTATTTGATTTCAAATTATGGTTTATAAATAAACGTTTACTGAGTTGTTTCAAACGACTTTATGCTCTTACTCAGTAAAGATAACATTATTCAAACGTTCATTATTCAAGCAAATTAAACGTGAGGTTGTTGAACCAAGAACGTTGGATAGTTTGTTGAGTTATGACCGTTTGGGATAATGATATATAAACTTGAGTGTGGTTTCTATTTTGAGTAGAGAACAAGAACACACTTCAAGCTTCTGAAATACAACACACTTACATTGAAAAATCTCTACTTGAGCTCTAGTACTTATATTCGATATATATCTATATTGAGTTCATAGTTTCAGTTGTATTACACTCATACATTGTATTGTTCAAAGTGTAATGTTTTGTTGCTGTGTATCGAGCTTGTGAAACAAGGGAACAAGGGGACTAGTTAGCTAGAAGAGTATACTTGGGAAGTATAGGTCTTGGAGAGCTTTTGGTTCGTGGTTCAGGGGTTTCAGCAAGCTGATAACAGGAACAAGGGATAAAGGGAGTTATATTATTGAATCATTGTAATCGTTGACATTATTGATTAATAATATAATCTCTTACCAGTTGGTAGGGGACCAGGACGTAGACCATTAGGGTTAGGGGTCGAACCTGGCTAAAATTCTCTGTGTTGCTAGCTTACTGATTATATTTGTTTTGCATTGCATCTGCATTGTTAGCTAGCTGACTGTTTACTCTGATAATTAACAGCAAGCTGTCTGTGACAGTATAAATATTCGGTAACATTAAAAATCGGTCATATTAGCCATAACACCTATTCACCCCCCCTCTAGGTGTGTAATTTCAGTATGTTGGAATGGGAACTGGTTGCCTCTTGCTTTTCCTGTGATGCTAGCATAGCTAGAAAATCATCCATAGATGTCTGAGAATGCATGCAGTTAACCAAATTTTATGGATATTTTATACAGACTGGATATTACTAAGATATCATAGTATGATATTATAAGTTAGTTAAACAAATAGTGAAACCATCTTTACAGAGAATTGTGGATTCCCTCCTGCTACGTTTTCCCGTCTCAAAGAGAATTGCAACCTGAATATCTCCCACCAGTCCTTTATGAAACCTGTCTCTGCATCCAGCACAAAGTAAAATTTGAAAACATCTGAAATTAATTACCAAAATATATTTAGGGAGACCATCTATGATGGAGAATATGTTTTAACCCGTTAGAAATATAAGAATACTCAAGAGCAAAACAATCAAAAATCCCCTTAAACACGAGTTCGACAAATATTATACACCTACAGCATCTTCTTTTCTGAATTTTTTTCAACATTGATGCCTTTAGTTGCTTATGTCATATATAGAACAGTAATTCGGCCACCTTTTCTGGCCAATCAATTCGTAATTTGGGACCTTTAAAACAAAAAGCCTGATTTGAAGGGCGCACAGTCCCAATTGAAAAAACGTCAAGTAATTTCGAGACTCTCTCTCCAAAATGTAAAAAGTTGCAAGTTTTTGTTCATAGATTGGGGATGCCAACACATAATGTAAAAAACAAGTAATTTACATGTAGCCATGCAAGTACCATATAAACATATAAGATTCTGAGTCCAACAGTTAACAATTACTATAATAGCACAAGAAAGCTTACACAATACAGGCTTCGAGCTCTGAATGGGAAAAACTTCTTATATGAAATGTATTCAGCCGCCGCTGCAGATGGTTTCAACCCTAATTTTTTGTGTGAAATGGATAGGGCGCGGTCATATTTTAAGAGATTACTAGCTTGGGCCGTGCAGGGCCGCTCAACTAAATTTGAGGCCCTAAGCAGACTTGAAAATGAGGCCTTTTTATATAAAAAATATTTTTTATTTAAAACCGTATATATTTTAGATTATTATAAATTAATTACGCACAAAAATTTATATACCATTTTATATGTTGTTTTTTTATTTATTATTAGGTTTATTTGTACATTAATGTAACATTTAAATTAATTAAACATTAGAAAAGTACTATAACATAAAAAGTAGAAATCATATAATTTATAATAATGTAAAACTTGTGAAAAATAAATATTATATATTTTAGATGATAAATTTTATTACATTTATTAAGTACTTAATACACATGCGACTAAAAAATTTAAAATCATTTGATTCATTTAATTCTCACTTTTTAAGTTAATCTTATTTATATTTATTAATATTTCATATTATATATATATATATATATATATATATATATATTATTTTTTTAAAGTTCACTGGTTCATATTTGTTTTAGATATTTTGTTTTTTTCATATTTACGAACAAAAATTTAAATATTATTATTTCAATATATATACTTTCATAAAATTTTGAGGCCCTTTTCAGGTTGGGGGCCTAAGCGACCCCTTAGATGGCCTTAGTGTTGAGCCGGCCCTGGGCCGTGCCAAGCACATTTTTAAATAATTTTTATGATTTTGTACTTTTTTTATTCTGAATAAAAATTTCGTGTTTAAATTTTTATACAAAAAAGAAAAAATTTAAAAATAAGTTGTAGAACTATGTTTTATATGCGCCTTAAAATGCGTGTCGAGCAGTATGAAAAAACTGTAAATAAATGAGGGGGACAGAGGGAGTATTATTTATTATAATTATATTTTTTTTATTGAATTATATTATTATCCTCTTAATATACTTATATACACTATAGTTATTTAGATATAAAACTTTATATATACATTTGATCTTATCTTGATTTTTGAATTTTTTTTTTAAAAAGTCTCAAAGACATGTTATGATATGTATTTATTTCACAATGATATATTTTATTTTAGTAAAATCAATATGTTGTTTTGATTTTCAAAGAGATTGAAAAAAAATATTGCAATTGACTTTAGGGTATCTTATGTATAGTAAAATTGTAATTTTTTAATTTATAATTATTTTGGAAGTCTAATCGGTAAATTTTCTGTGTGAGGCTAGTTAGAATTATGATATGTATTAATTTAAAAAAGATATTTTATTTTAATAGAATTATTGTGTTATTTATGATTTCCAAAAGAGATAAAAAAATATTTTACAATTGATTTGTCGGGTATTTAATTGTTCATAAAATTTCTTCTTAATTAATTTTATGATTTATAAGAAGTCTAAAACAACACATATTTACATTTTATTAATTTGAAATTTTTAAATGATGTGTGAAATTTTTATCATGCTCCACTGTTTTTTTGTAAAGATGATTATATAGGTACTTGTTTAAGCCCCGGTTGTGCTGACATGAATATGGATAATAAGTATATAAGAAGTCCATATAATTTACATATATATTATCCATACATGTATTTTCTTGAAACAAGTTTTGGTGATCATGGTGTGAATAATCAATGTCTCTTGATCTCAACTCCAGCGTTAACAAGGTCGCAACTTTACTCTTCCTCTCTAACCAACCATGCTCTCTTCTCCTCTTTTGGTCTATAAAAAGATCATTTCTTGATCCATTTTGAAACCATGCATGCTCAATTTCACGTTCATGGGAGCTAGCTTAAAGAGTCTGCTCGAGAACAAGGCATACTAAGAGAATGATAGGCCACAAATAACCAACCAATTTTTTCGTAATTAAGTTTTGGCGGTGCTTATTATAAGAGTGTTTGATCCATGTTTGAAAGCATAAGTACATATGGTAATTTCATTACGTTCACCAAAACTGTAAAATAGTACTCGAGTTTAACATGTGTCAAGATACAAAAGGGATTTGCGCTGGTGATAAATCATACAGCTGTGAAACCTATCCAATTTTAAGTGTTAAAAAGAGAGATCCTAATTTTGAAATATTTATGAAAGATTTCAATTGATAAACCGCCATCCAGAATTGAGAGTGCATAATATGCGAACCTGGGCCATTTGAATTACTTTTCTGCAGATTTAGAAAGAGTATTTGAATGAGAGCATGATTGGATAGCCCACGTAGTTAAGTGTTTATCCTCCGTTGTCTCATGTCCTGGGCTCGACTTTGGCTCATCTCGAGAATATATGGTCGTCCTCACCAGCTTCAGCATGGTTAAGCCCTTGTGTTGCTAATGTATGGTTGTCGACTATTAGTTACCCTCCTCATCAATTGATTGATAGTTTAATTAACTGTGACCAACCTTGGCACATCAGTTTGCACATAGCTTTGACTTGTAGTATAGATTATTAATGTCAGTGCCCCATCTGGTATATTTACAGGTGGGATTATGACAGGAACAAAAAGGTCATGACAATTTTTATTTAAAATGTAGCCGGAAATTTGAATTTGACGAAAAAAATTGGAGGTGAAAAATCAGAGCTAAAAATGGCCGATTGAAGTCAAATTAGGCTGTCAAATTTAAGAAGTCATATTTAACCGGTTATATTTAAGCAGTCACATTTAATTAAATATGACCGAAAATGTTAAATTCCACTAAGCTATCTCTGACCAACATTTTCCGGTCAAATTTAGCTAAATTCGACTACGCGCTGTCAAATTTAATTAAATATGACCGAAAATTGGCGGTCAAATTTACCCGTTTTTGTTGTAGCACGCAATACAAACTAAAACGGGTTAATGCTCTATTTCATCACTCTACTGGACCAAAATTTTTAGTTGGCCTACCGAGTCAAAAAAGTTTTCAGTCAACTAATTGTACCATTAAAAACTTACAAATAGGCCACTCCGTCAGTCTCCGTTAAGTTTTTAACGGGTTAACGTTCCAATTCATCACCGTAATCGATCAAAACTTTCAGATAGCCTACCGAGTGAAGGACATTTTACTAGCAATCTGGAAAAAAATGGTTTGTTTTATGAGCTCGCCAACATATACACTGCACCACCAGCAAATGGAGTGTCTAAGGATTGGTTATTGTACAACCTGAGCAATCACAGTGAGTCGAACCAACGGAGTATTTGAGGAATATTGTTGAGAGAGTATTTGGAGTATCGAAGAATTTGCAATGTTGTTGGGAATAGTAAACCATAAGTTGATATCATTGAAATTGATCAAAGATTCTTTAAAAAGCCTGGGTTTGGCAGAAGCGAAATTCATGGTCGTAGTCGAAGCAGAATATGTGTGACTTGTGAGAAGCATGGGCGGACCATAGAAGGGGCTAGGGTTGGTGCCAGCCCTGGTAACATTCTCAATTTCTAGCAGATTTGTTACTAACTTCTTTGATTTGGAGAGTTCAGCCTTGGCAGTTCCTTCATGCTAGCCCAGTAAACTTTTTTGATTCACAAAAAAACAAGAATTATCTGCAGTTGAACACATATTTTATTATTGTTGGTGTCAAAAGACTGTAAGTCTTAGTCTGTAACTATAAATCCCTTTGAACTTTTCCTCTTCTGATTTAGGACGTATTTGTTCTCTAATTTTTAATTAAATTATTATATAATTCATTTTACATATATTAATATACACATTTGTTATTAGTTATGAAATTTCTATTTCTAAATAAAGATTCTAAATTGTGTTTTATTTATATTTACTACTTATTAGGTTTTTTCTAATTTTAATTATGATTCTCAAAAACTTGAATTTTTATATGATATCATGTAATTATAATTATCTCCGAATTTTGCAAGTATAAGATTTACTAATTCTTTTCTAAAAAGTATTTAGAATTAATCATAAAATCATGTCATCTTAAATTATCTAGGTTAAATAAATTAATCACACATGGATCATAATATATTTTGTTCTTTATTTGAAGTTTAACTTTTGAATAAAAATCTGGTGTCAAAATTTTAATTCACAAAAAAAAAAAAATAGGTCCCAAATAATTAATTTTACTATTTAGACAAAATATCTAAAATTGTGTGTCAAAAATCAATTACCAATTAAAAATTAATTAATAAATAAATTTGAAATTGAATAAATAAAAATAATTTTATAAATATAGATAATCAGAATATCACTACAACAAAACTGGCATCAGACAACACTAATCAGACAACGGACGCTGAAAAAAGTGTTGGCCGAAATTAAGACACAACACTTCCTTTTCGTCCTCGAAAAACTATTGTCTAACACCTACGACCTACAACGGTTAAAAAACTGTTGTCTAGTAAATTCAATCAGACAACACTTTGTTAACTGTGGTCTTGTGTAATGATGCACGTCAGACAACTGTTTTTAGAGCCGATGTGTGAAGAAATTTCAGACAATATTTCAAGAAACCGTTGTTGTAATTAGACAAGTGTTTTATCTGTTGTGTTGTTTACGAGCAGTTCAAACAAGGGTTCCATATAGTGTTGTGTGACGGGGATTCTAACATACAAGTGTTTTAGATAGCATCGTATCTAAACCTTATAGACAAGTCTTTAACTAATAAAACATTGTCTGACTGAATGACTTCTAAGAAAATAAACATACATAAGAGAGTGCTAACATTCAAAAGTCCTAGCGTAAATTATAACAAAATAGTCAATTTCTTCATAGTCATAGGGTTTTCTTGCATAAAATCAAGAATTGATCAAGGAAATGCGAATTTTTAACTCATAAAAATGAAAACTGACTATACAACGGTTTTCTTCTCATCAACCGTTGTCTACACTGTATTTATACAACGGTTTTTCCCGAAGAGTTGTTTGATCCTAATTTAGACAATGCAATATCTTACAACTGTATAACTTCCGTAATGGTTGTGTCATTTTCAATGATACAACATAGGTGCGAATAAAAACCGTTGTATGTTAGACACTACAAGACAAAATTTACCTTTATACAATAAGACAAAATTTACGTTTAACTAGTATTGTTAAAAAAACATACAAAATAAACATAAAAAATTTTGATTTTTTTTATGCATGACTAATATTGTTAGTTCTCGACATCCGTACGGTTAGATGAACGAAAAAAATATTTATAAATTAATATGAAGCTAATCTTATACATAACAATGATTCTATCCAGTACTTTCTAAATTGTGAACATAAAACACATACTAATACTCACATTCGAACTACAAAATTGACTTAGTATTACAAATGAACAATACATATTTGCATATATGCATAATATAAATATATTTATTAAGACAAATAGTACAAAAAAAAAGAATTGATCAAGGAAATGCGAATTTTTAACTCATAAAAATGAAAACTTATTATACAACGGTTTTCTTCTCATCAACCGTTGTCTACACTATTTTTATACAATGGGTTTTCCCCGAACAGTTGTTTGAGCCTATTTTTGATAATGGATTCTCTTACAACGGTATAACTTCCATAACAGTTGTGTCAGTTTCAATGACACAACATAGATGCGTATAAAAACCGTTGTCTGTTAGGCACTACAGGACAAAAATTACCTTTTTACAATAAGACAAAATTTACGTTTGACTAGTAATGTTAAAAAAACATACAAAATAAACATAAAAAAAATTTGAATTTTTTATATATGACTAATATTGTTAGTTGTCGACATCCGTACGGTTAGATCAGCGAAAAAATTATTTATAAATTAATACAGAGCTAGTCGTATACATAACAAAGATTCTATTCAGTACTTTCGAAATTGTAAACATAAAACACATACTAATAATCACATTTGAACTACAAAATTATCTTCATAATACAAATTATGAACAATATATATTTACATATATGCATAATATAAATATACTTGTTAAGACAAAGAGTACAAAAATAAGAATTGATCAAGGAAATGCGAATTTTTAAGTCTTAAAAATTAAAATTTATTATACATCGGTTTCCTTCTCATAAACCGTTGTCTACACTATTTTTATACAACAGGTTTTCCCCAAACAGTTGTTTGAGCCTATTTTAGATAATGGATTCTCTTACAACAGTATAACTTCCGTAACAGTTGTGTCAGTTTCAATGACACAACATAGATGCGTATAAAAACCGTTGTCTGTTAGGCACTACAGGACAAAAATTACCTTTTTACAATAAGACAAAATTTACGTTTGACTGGTATTGTTAAAAAAACATACAAAATAAACATAAAAAAATTTGAATTTTTTTATATATGACTAATATTTTTAGTTGTCGACATCCGTACGGTTAGATCAGCGAAAAAATTATTTATAAATTAATACAGAACTAGTCGTATACATAACAAAAATTCTATTCAGTACTTTCGAAATTGTAAACATAAAACACATACTAATACTCACATTTGAACTACAAAATTACCTTCATAGTACAAATTATGAACAATATATATTTACATAGTACAAATTATGAACAATACACTTGTTAAGACAAAGAGTACAAAAACAAGAATTGATCAAGGAAATGAGAATTTTTAAGTCTTAAAAATGAAAATTTATTATACAAAATTTATGTTTGATTGGTATTGTTAGAAAACATACATAATAAATATAAAAATATTTAATCAAAACAAAATTAGCACATCTATCTAGGTGAAAAAACGAGCCGGGTTATTCCCCCCAAAACAACAATTAGTAACCACAAAAATATTCAATTATTTATATTACTATTATATTTGGCTCTTAAAATATGCTAATTTCAATTAATTTGAATTTAAGTATACAATATGTAATATTTAATAATATTACATAATTTTATTATATTACGTATATATGTAAATAAATATTATTTTTTATAATAATTTTAAGTTATTAATATTATATATATAATAAACAAAAAATTATATGAAATAAAATAAGTTGTTTACAGAGGTGGAAAGAAAGCTGTACAAATTTCTGCCGCACAGAGACTCTTAAGCCCCAAAAATTTTCAGTTCCCCCCAAAATTTCACCAACTCTTTTCAGCTCCCCCCAAAATTTCACTAACTCCCTCTGATTCACCTCACCCTCACACCCCAGATCCTCTGCTCACTTCACAAATATCACACATCACAGCTCTTCATCACCGTTCTCACTGGTCGCTTCATCCCGATTCTCAGCTCACATATGGATATTCATCTTGATGTTGGATTAATCAACGGTTTAATCTCATGGGTTTTCTTCAAATTGCTTTTAATTACTAATAACTTCTTCTAATTTATCTTATTTGTGTCGATTTGCTTTGTACATCTCCATTTTTGTGTGTGTTTAGGGTTTTTACAATTTCTTAAGATTAGGGCTTATAATTGGGGCTTGCAATCAAGATAAATGGGTTTGTATTTTGGGGGTTTAGTTGATTTATTTTAGATATTTCGATTTATATATAGTATTTATGTGCTGATATTTTTGGTTTTGTAGAAACTAGAAGATCTGATGCTTTTGTTCTTTCCTGTTTTAGTTCTGTGCGAGCTCTATGATCTCAAGTTGATTTGTTTGCAATAAGGTGCATCATGTAAGTTTGTACTTTCATATATACCTTGTGAGGTTCTTCTATTTAGAATGTTTATACAATATTAGTTCACTATTTTTTCACATATATGGCGCTGACCAGTGGAGAATGGTATCTTCTATGCTGATGGTGCCGACTGTTATATTAATGTTTTCTGGGTGTTTTTGTTACATTCCAAGAAGATGATTAGGCCTTTTAGAGTTTCTTCATCTTTGAGTAAAAGAAGTAATTTACTATAGATTCTATATTTCTATTATCCTTTGCTTTTTATTTGGCCCTGATTTTACATGTAAAGCACCTGGTTTTGCTAACTAATAACTTGGCTTTGAGTAAAAGAAGTGATTTATTGTGGATTCTATATTCCTATTATCTTTTGCTTTTTATTTGGCCCTGATTTTACATGTAAAGCACCTTATTTCCCTATGTAACATGTTACTCTGGCTTGCCATGACAAGTTTGATCTGTATGAGTTGAATCACATTTGTTTCTCTTCATTGTTAGATATATGGTATGGGGTTATCTATTATTACAATAAAATGTTTAAAGATGATATCCCAATTAACGAGTCTCTAATTTTATGAGATGTGTACCTTAGTCAATAAGCTTCCTACCGATTGTTATTTTCAGCAATGCCAATAAGTTTACCCATTAGTTACTTACCTTTCATGTAGATATGCAATGCAGTTCTTGTTGCAAGAATTATGAATGTTTTGTTGAGGTTTGTTAATGAATTTGTTGCTTGAAATTGGAACTCATGTACACAGAGAAAGACTCTCCAGGAAACTTGACTCTCAAATATAATTTTTAGTTCATAAATCTTGTATGATGCTGAGTATTGCATTACAGGATTGGTATATTTACAAGTAGTTCGAAATATATTTGTGTAGATATATAGTTTAGTGACCTTATACTATGCACAAAAAGTCGGAATGCTTTAGTTTATAAGTTGGCCTTCTTTGTCTTCTGCAGGTTTTGGATTTAATCTCTGATCTGTGATGTGATGCTCAATTACAGGGAGATGATAGAAGCAGATCAGGCATGTGATTTTGTTAAGGTTAGTGGTTTGTTTGGTTTTAAACTGCCAGTCAGTGGTTACATGTAAATGTTCAAAAAGCTACATGTAAATGCTAGTCAGTTTGTGTGTCCAGTTGCTTTGCTGCCTATATTCTTTTATTCTTTGTGTGTAGAGTTTTTCAACTATTATTAGTGAATGACTAACACAACATTCCAGGTTCTCTCACTAATAATACGAGATATATGCCTTCAAATCTTTGCAAGGGAAATGATCATTTTAAGTTGGAATGTCTTAAAGTGATCTTCTTTAGCGAGGAAGCAATCAGTGTTTTTAAATTTGTTTTGGAATATATATATGTTGTGTTACATTTTGTATTTTTATATTGGTCTGTTGGGATAGGAGGTTGTTTCCGAATTGATAGTCTGTTAGATGTTCACATTTTTACATGTTCTGGCTTATGTTTTCTTTTGTATCTTTTTAAAAGATCCTTTAAACATGTGGAATTCTGTTTAAAGGATTTTCACTCATATAATTTTTTTGAGGATTATCATACTTCTTTACGTGTTTACGTTTTGTGTGCCCAAAACCCACTGTCTTTAACTATCAATTAGGTGTAGAAACTGAAGTAGTATTTATCTCACACTCTGATCCCTTTTAAATTTATATATGCCCTGTGTGTTTGCAGGCAGGAGTCTTAGTTTGGTCCCTATTGCAGACATTATTAATTTTGCGAGCAAACTGCTAAAAGATTTCCGAAGCTGGTAAACGTCGGGCTAGCATCAGCAGTGTAGCTTCTCTTGACATGTTAGGTGCAGCCTTATTAATTGTACATCATGTCAATGACAAGTTAACTAACCAGCAGAAATGTCCAAGGAACGTATTTGGCAAGTGTACTCCCAAAACATGGGGTGATCATGGAATTTGTAAGAAGTCAAGTAGTCCTTACGTATTGGGCAATGAAATAGATTGTATAGTAGCTGATTTGTGCGTGGTATATGTGATTGTATGTTGTTACTATAGTTGATAATGAAAACTTTTGTTACTAATTTATGGCTTGTTAATTATATTCTTCAGCATAGTTTAATTAGGTTATGTAAAACCATTGTCTGACATAACTAAATACAAAAGAAAAAGAAAAAGAAACAGTTGTCCTAAGCCCTACAAACAACACAATTTTAAGAATAAAATCGTTGTCTAAGACATATACAAATAAGTAATAGTAGTAATAAACCATTGTCTAAATCCATGTTATTCGAGCATTTGTGACAAAAACCGTTGTATAAGAGCTGTCACACAATAGTTTCAGTTTCTAAACTATTGTTATAACGATTCTTACACAAGTGTATCTGTAATATAAACCCGTTGTACAACATACCAAAACATGAGCTTCTTTTATATAAATACACTTGTCGGAGACTCTTATCAACAAGGGTAGCTAACTACATAAACTGTTGTCTGTATTGCTACTAACAACACAAATCCAAAATAAGACTATTGTTGTGAAACCCTTATAACAACACTTTTTTTAAAAAACATGTTGTTGTTTCTGGGTCAGGCACAACACGCCCTAAAATATAAACAGTTGTCCTTCTTTTTCTCACACAACGGTCGGTACCGTTGTCTGAGGTGCGTATCAGACGGCACCTCAATAGACCACGGTTTTCTTTGGCATCAGACAACGGGCAAAAACCGTTGTCTGATGCCAGTTTTGTTGTAGTGTATATAATAACTACAAATGAAATATGGAAAGTTTTTTTTACAGTTTCTTAAATTAGCACTAGCCAATGGATGATGATCACTGAACAGCCAGCCCGGGTGTGTTTTGATGTCTGGGTCCGCCCCTGGTGAGAAGGAGATAGATGCCTGGTGAGTGCTTGGACATAGAGTAGGTGCTGAACACGGTTCAGATTTCCTGCCGTGACAGCTATGGCACAAGGATTCAGCAGCTGTTCTTCCCATCTTCCTTCTTTGTTATTACCGTTACTGCAGTTACTCCCAAGTCCCAACTATCTTGCCACTTCCTCTTCTGTTGCCACACTTTCTGTTCGCGACCCAAACTTCCTTATTAACCCAAACTAAAACCGAAGAAACTACACAAATCTTCTTTATAGTCTTCGAAATTATCAGAGTTTGAGCCATCATCAGAGTTTGATGACTCATTATCAAACTTTGTGATTAGAGCCTTTCTTTTTGAGTGACTCCTCTTTACAACAACTTCCTTGGGTGCTTTCTCCTTAACCTTCAAGGTGGTTGATTTAAACTTACCACCATGTATCTTGCTCCTTAGCTCTATATCAAGCTCATAAATTTCATCAACAGACATAATCATCATCAACAAACCTATTTGTTTTAATTTTTTAAACTCAAATAATTTAATTCTTTATAAAATTTCTATCATGTTTCAGAATTCAAATAGATAAGGAGTAATACCAAAATACCGAAATTTGTTTATCATCATATATTTTTTAATTTAATCATTATTATTATACTACTATGAAAGACTTTTATATTGATTATAATTTTGTAATGTAATGATTATTCCACCGACAAAACTATATCACAAAACAAACTATTTCTTTTAATTTTTGAAAATCAAATTATTTGATTTACAAACAAATCTGTACAATTTCCTATCATGTTTTAGAATTCAGATAAATATGAAGTTCATCTTGATATTATTAACATAATTCATATTAATACAAAATTTCATTCATTCACGGCCCTTTACAAGATTACGATAAAAACGAAATGATCGTGGTAATGATGACATGAATAGAAACTCAACTACAATGAAGTTACAACTATCGTCCATTTTGCACTATGTAGTACTCTCAAATAATAAGCAAGTACCCATGTTTTTCACAAAATTTATTGGACACAATAAACAAAACAACAAACTTAGCTTGTATAAACAAAATAACCACATTTCATTTCATTTTGCTAAAGCGCCGCCTGACAAGAAATGGTAACTAGGAAGAACCCTAAATCTCAAAAATTATGTTCACCATCAGCAGAATTGATCGGGGGCAACGATAGCTTACTGGATCTTATCTTTCCCCGTCTCCCTGTCAGATCACTGACCCGATTCAAATCGGTATCAAAACAATGGTGTGCCCTTATCTCCGATGCCCACTTCGGCCGCCGCCACACTGTTGAAAACCCTAGTTCTCGCATCCCCTCTGGACTCTACTTATACAGGCCTGTCTGTTATCGGGATAATACAGTTCATTCAATCTCTGTTGATGAATTAGGGCGTAAAATTCCTTCTTGTTCAGATACAGTTGAAATACCTGATCATGCTCCAATTAAGTTGATGCGGATGGTATAGTCTTGTAATGGATTGTCTTTATTTAGATTCAATGCTCTTTATGCTCTTAATTTCTATTGTGTTCGTAATTTAGTTACAAATCAACTAAAGTTAGTACCTCTGCCCAAATTAAATGCTTAAAATTATAGTCATGTTGCTACTTGTTGTTTGGCGTTTGACCCTTTGGTATCACCCCATTTCAAAGTTATATGTGTGCAAGTGGTTATTTGTCCATCCCGACGCCGACTAGCGTCTAAATTTTTAAAATTCAGTTCAGAAACTGGTCAATGGGTAGATACCAGTGTTTCTGTGGTTGGAACTGGGCTGGAATTTGCCAGGGGTGAGTATTGCAATGGTGCATTTTATTGGATCCGGGTAAACAGGCTATCTTGCTATCGTTTTGATATCGATGCTGAGAAATTGACCCAAATCGCTTTGCCTCCACAGGCTCGTGGTTCACACTTCCGGCATTTTGGAGAATCTTGTGGACACTTGTACCTTGCAGGTGTCCGAGATAATACAGCAAAAATTTTGAATGTGTACGAGCTGAACCTGGTTAATATGAAGTGGAATATCAAGCACTGGGTTCATATTGATCGTCTGATATCTTCATTCCCACAGGTTAATGTGAATGGGGGAAATCAGATGTGTCACTCCACCCAATCGATATTAGGTGTTCTTAGGGGAGAACGGGATGAAGACTCAGCTCTTATTGCAAATGTTTTGGGCACAGTTGTTTCGTATAATTTCAAGAGTAAGAAGGTTGAGGTGCTGCTATCTGAGCTCCAATGGAAGGATGATATTAGGAGTATTTCTGCTGGACCTCCATTTGTTCCTGCATATCCACTGATTGCAAGCCTACATCATTTGTAAGTATATTATTATATATAGTTTAGCGCTTAAAGTTTAGTTACAATATAGTTGTTTCAATGTATAATTAATTTAGCTGTTCTACTAATCTTGATTTGCATTTTATTATTGCGGTTTGTATACTCGAGTTTGTGTTGGGTGTGCATATGGGAATAGACATGTTAATATTCTTCCTTGATGTGTATGGTAATTTTAGGACGTGTAAGGCATTTCTTAACTCTGTATACTGGAAGGACCTAGACAAGGCAATACGCTGTACTGCACAGTTTAATGGAGTCAATCTTCCTTCTTTTAAAAAAACATTTATGTCGTCTTAAAACTGTTCATTCTATCAACAATTCAGTTAATTACAAGACAAGGGCAGCTGAAAAACACCGATGTGCTTAACATCCCCATTGGAACAACTACTACCGATGACAGAAAATTTAGTGACTGAATTATCATGCGATCTGATATATGCACACCTATTTTGTGGTCTCATATCTGGTCCATATATGAAGTAGCTGAATTTGCTACTTGTTTACTAAGTTTACTTATTACCTAATATATCTGTTGATCAGCAATTCAGCATAGTCGATCTGCTAGGTTTATTTGTTAGTAAAGATTCTTCCCTTAATGGTAAACGTGGGATGGTTATTTCTAGCGACTCATTTTACCTTTGTACTTGTGTGGTAAAATATGTTGCCCAATGTTATCTGTTCTGTGAATCAAATCCGAGTTTCTCTTTTCGTATTTTCTGTATTATTGACTATTATTAGTTTTGCTGCTTTTTCACAGGGAATAGAGGATATAAGTTGAAATCCGGTGCTCTCAACTATGTTTCTAAAGAGTAGAAGCAATAGAAAGTAATGGGGATGCTTTCAAGAAAAATGTTCGCCTCTTAGGAAAACATTAGTCTCAACTTCCTTTTGCTGAATATTTGAATGGCCGTTTCTGCAACATTTCCCTCAATGTGGTTTGAAAATTTATATTATTTCTGCATTATATGCAGTGTACCAATAGAGGCTTGAATGTCTTTTTAATGTTCATTTTGGGATGAGTTTAATATTGAAATTTATGTTTAAATAGTCGGATATCATTTTCTCTAATTCCATTTTTGTGTTGTGACCTAAATATTAGGGATTAAAATTCACATTGTGGTTCAGTTATATATATATTCGCCGAAGCTCGGTCGAATTAAAAACTGCAACCCACTAGCTAAGACGAGGACGGAAACTTCGTGGATGTCGTTACATTCAACTGGGAATAGTGGAATATACATCTATAGAATTTAAGTATTTGGCGGAAATTTTACTACCTTTTTAGAAATGATAAGTTCAAATTCGTTTTAAGTGATTTCAACGATAGATGGTAGAAAATAATAAAGGCGACTAATACGGGTAGAATATAATATATTTAAAAACTTTTTGTCACTTCATATAAATGTATATTGTTTCAGTCGTAATGAATACATGAGATAGTAATCCTCTAATTAGAGATAAATACTGACTATATTCTTAAACTAGTAATTATTCGGCCCACTGTTATGAGATCAGCACATCACCTAATTGTGATCGTATAGAAGATGAAACAACTCGATTTTCATTTTAGAAGTCACATTTCTAGCCTGTTGGACTGTCAAGCCAAACTCTAATGATAAATGGAATGGAATAGAATAGACTTAGTGAATATTAAAAAAAATGGAGTGGATATAATTTTGTATGATGAGATTTCACATAACTCATGTAATTTAATTGACAGAAAAATTCTGACAAAATTAGTTATTTTCGACAATCGAACATGCTATTTTTGAAAGAATCAAAATTAAGGGCGTCGAAATTAGCCATACTATCGGATATAGGTATTTTCGGCAGTTTAATTTCAACAGTTTATTGTCGAAATTAAATCACCCGAACATTTGACTTAAAATTTTAAATTTTGGGCAAAAATTCAAACTAATAGCCAAATTTTTTGAATATTTAAATTTTCTCACTCATCTAAATATTTTCAATAATATATCGTTAAACTCATTACCTTTAACAATAATTTAAATTTTGACTTTTCCCCGCCTTTTTTTCTAAATTTGACAACATTCTCTCAAAAATATTAAACCATATCCTGTCAAAAATGGTCCTTTAGGTTCTACAACTTCTGTCGAAATATTAAACTATATCCCGTAAAATATGGTGCACTAATTTCTACAACATCGGTCAAAAATAATAGCATAAACTAGAAAAAGATAGAAAATTTTACAAAAACCGCTTAATAAACCCAGCAAGCATCCATCACAATTAAGTCGCTTAATTGTGGAATTCAGTCGAAATTATAATTTCGACAGTTTTTCGTCGAATTAATTCCAAACATTTTCACATTTTTCGATGATCAATTTATTTAAATTTGATCAAATGCGGTCAAATTTAACTAAATTCGACTGGAATATACAGTCAGTCATAACTTAGTGAACTTTAGCTTCTCCGATCAAAATTAGCTAAATTTGACCGATTACGTTTGACCGTTTTCTATCACTTCTGACTATTGTTTTCAAATTTTAAATTTTCCTGAAAATTCAAATCTCCCGCCTTTTTTTAATTTAATTTGACCATATCGGTGAATTTTATTTTATTGACTACTTGTGTTTAGGCATATTTATAAATTTAACCACTAATTTTAATTAGTCAATTTTATAATTTCGACTGATATTTGTAGTCAAATTTATAATTTTGACTGATTTCGGGTAGTCAAGTTTATATATTTGACTGTTTTCGTTCAAATATAATAAGTTGAATGCGACCGAAAATAGCCAAATTTATCAAGAATATTACCAAAAAAATTATGCCATGATCCAATTGTATATATATATGCTATCCCATCTCTAACCAAATCAAAATAACCCAATCCAATCTAATCGCAATAACCCTATCAAAATATACTTTAATTTACAATCTGATGTAAACATAAATTAGATAAACGTTTATAAACAAACTTGATTATACACCATTCTAATAAGTGATAGTAAAAGTTTTACGCTGCAAAATTAATCACTACAACAGTTAGAAATTAATTCACGAAGGTTAGGCTAACGACTTACAACATTATATGCACATTTATACTTGTGCATCTTAGTCTTAAAAGTCAAAATGAGTTTCAAAAAGTTAGCCTCAAAAGAGGAGTTCGTCCCTCATAAACCTTGTAGCTATTACAAGGGATATTGCTCTCCTTCTTCGTCTAGGTCTTCATCATCACCATGGTATCTCGAGATGTCGCGATCCATTCAAGCTATTTCAATACTAGTACCCTGTAATTGAATAAATTATATTATCTTCATAAATTCAAAGAGAAATAGCATTTTAAAAATAATTTTTCACTACAAATACAGAAAACCAAAGTGCTTAAATCTTCACGCAATCAAAACTAAAACTGAAGAACCCACACACATCTTCTTCAAAATCTGTGAAATTATCAGAGTTTGAGTCATCATCGGAGTTTGATGACTCATTATCAAACTTTGTGATTAGAGCCTCTCTTTTTGAGTGACTCCTTTATACAACAACTTCCTTGGGTGCTTTCTCCTCAACCTTCAAGGCGATTGATTTAAACTTACTATCATGTATCTTGTTCCTTTGCTCTATCTCAAGCTCATGAGTTTTGAGTATTTCATATATTTCATCTGAAGACATATCATCAAGTTCATAATTGTGTCGGATGATGGTGGCTATTAGATCCTACTTGTCACGCAATGCTAACAGGAACTTGCGGTTGGAGTCTTCCAAATCATCCTACTTGTCAAAGTGTATGGTCATCCTCTTTTTCTTTATTACTCTCGCATCTCACTTCTAGAACATCCTAGATTTCTTTGGCAGTTTTGCAACCTATCACTCTGTAGTGTAGTCCTTCTTCTCCTTGGGGATCATTCTCGGTTTGCTCTTCTCCAATTTAAAGAGAAAGCATAGTTAGCTTATGAGGTCTATCATTTATACTGTCGAGGTATTATCGGTCAGTAGCTTCTAGAAACATAGGAATCGTCAACAAAACATAGGAATCGCCTCTATGGGATGTCTTCTTGAGCTTTTATGGTAAGGACACTCGCAGAAATTTCATCTCGAATCTTTACTATGCTTTGGATCAAGCTGGAATTGTGACCTTCAGAGATGATCCTGCACTTCCAAAGGGTGAGAAAATCTAGTCAGGATTGTGTCATGCAATCAGAACTTCGAAGATGTTTGTTGTTGTTATCTCGGAGAATTATGCTCGTTCTTCATGGTGCCTTGATGAGCTTGTAGAGATCCTTAGCTCCAAGAGAAAAAGGAATCAGGTTGTTCCTGTGTTTTACTATGTTAATCCATCCGATCTACGACACCACAAGGGGAGTTTTGGTGTAGCTCTTGAAAAGCATAAGAAGCGTCACTCGGCTAATAGGATTGAGAAATGGAAATTGGCGCTTGCTGAAATCGCGGATCTATCAGGATACCATTTGGAAGACGCTGAAGAGTAAGTCCCACTGCGATATACTCCCTCCGTCCATTGAGTTGTATAGATACTTTATAAAAATGTAGTTTCACAAATTATTTATAATTAGAAACAAAAAATTTAAAAGATTAATCATAAAACTATATTTTGAAAAATCCTGTATAGAAATGAGTGAGACGAATATAGTATTCTTTATCTAAAAATATACCATTTGTTTTTACCTGATTTGATTACATTCTCTGTAATCACTTGGCATATTCACCAGTTAATGGACCTCTGCTTTAACACTTTATGTACTATTTATGTATGCTAAGATTTACAGTTTTGTGTTTTCTATTAAAATGAATGGGAGTGAAGCGGATATCGTTCGAAATATTGTTGAGAATGTTTTGCCACAAGCATCGCGAAAGGTACTACACCTCGATACTTGTCTATTTGGGATAGATCTTGCCGTTGAAGAGATCTATCAACAACTAAGCATGGAGTCAAATGATGTTCGTGCCCTTGGAATATGTGGGCTGGGTGGAGTTGGGAAAACTACAGCAGCCAAGGCTTTCTATAACAAATACTCCCACAAATTTGATGTAAGTTGTTTTCTGGAAAATGTAAAACAAAATTCACAAGGCGGTAGTCCTCTATTTCATTTACTTCAGCAGCTCTTGACAGAGCTTCTCAGAGCCAAGGATTCTAAGGTCCGTGACGTTGAAAGTGCACTAAGAAAATTGAGGGAAATTCTTAGTTCTAAGAAAGCCCTCGTTGTTCTCGATGATTTGGATCAGTCAAGCTATTCTGAATTTCTAGTAAGGATTTGCAAGCTGTTCTCAGATGGCAGCAGAATGATAATTACAGCAAGAGATTTAAACTTGCCAAATCAACTGAAAGTAGAACTGTCAAAAGTAAATACATATATGGTGAGGCATCTGAATGAAATCAATTCACTGGAGCTCTTTAGCTATCATGCCTTTAAAAAATCAAAGCCTCCAGGAAAATACTTAGCTTTGTCTGAAAGTTTTGTTACTTATGCGGGAGGCCTTCCATTAGCTCTAAAGATGCTGGGTTCATCTTTATGCGGTAGGACAAATATGTCATTCTGGAAAGCTAAATTTCAAAAACTTGAAAAAATGCCAATGAATGATATCCAAAAAATCCTACAAATGAGTTATGATGAATTAGAAGATGACACGGAGAAGGCTATTTTCCTTGATATTGTATTCTTCTTCGTGGGAAAGAACATAGATGAGGCTGTTGATGTATTCAAATCCTGTGATTTGTTTCCGGAGGCTGGGATACCAATTCTAATCGAAAGGTGTCTACTAACCATTGATCGGAATAATAGATTTCAGATGCATAATCTCATACAGGACATGGGAAGGAACATTATTTTTGAAGAATCCAAACATGGTCCATGCCGGCGCTTGTACCTGAATCAAGAAGAAGCATGTCAGGCTTTGCCAAATCTTGGGGTAAACAAACAGCTAAATATTTTTTTCCTCATTATGAGAAATCATACATGCTTCTATTTCATTACATAGTTTCTGAGTACACATTTTTACTTATTCTATTATCTATTACTGAACATTTCAGGAGATGGATAAGATCGAAGGTCTCATTATCGACCTAACAATGTCAACTAACAAATACTGCAATGCTGTTATTAAAATTAGTTGATGTCCATGGTATCAAAGGAAATTTCAAAACTTCATTTCGTGAGTTAAGCTATTATAGAATCCGATTGCTGACCCATGGTTCAAGCTGTCAGAAGCAAAGGTCCCATGAGATCATACTTCGGCTTGATTATTGAGGAGTGCCGGAGACTTCTACAATGGTTAAACAAAATCACTTTGTTTTTTGTCAAACAATATGCTAATATGGTGGACCATCAAGTAGCTAGGGAATCATATTTTCTCTCAGGTCGTATTATCGATAGGAGTTCTGTTCCTATATCGATTCAAAATTGTATTGCTTTGGATTTGATTTCGTAATAATATTCCAAGATTTTTGTCAAAAAAAATGGGACCAAAAAGACGAAATACCCGTATAAACTATATAGATCAATGGAATACTATTCTTCACCGTAACAAAATATCACGGTCTTATTCATGAAAATAGTCTTAAAAGGCATTTATTTAGTCACACATGACAAATTAAATCAATGACACTATAAAAGATAACTTGACGATTAAATTTTTCTGATATATGCAATGAGACGAAAATAAGCGTGCAACAATAATAAGAATATAATTATGGAATTTCAAATCTTTTGTCTTGATTAAGTACCTATACATATAAATGGTCTCCACCCTAATTTCAACACCAAAATAGCTATTAAGATATTTATTAATGCATGTTATAAAGCTGATTACAATATGAAAAAATCATTTGACCAAACACTTCGATCTAACACTCTCATCAAACACTTGTGATTCTTTACGCACACGACCTTTTTTCCAAGAATAATATACCAGTAGGCCAATTAAATTTTTTTTAAAAAAAAATTATCCTTCCAAAATAGGTGATGTAAACAATATGTATGCTACAAGTTATATATATATATATATATATATATATATATATATATATGCAAATAATTTCAAAACATTTAATATGCAAGAGTGGAGAAATATACATGATATAAAGATAGGATTGGTTTGAAAAACCACTATGTTATATTGTTCAAAAGCCACCCAAGATTTCTATTTGAAATTCATTTCATTTAGGTAGTTAATTGAGTAAAAACAGGGTGATATAAAATACTTTTATTCATACAATTTATTTCTATATATAAGATATTGATAGTATTTAATCCTATAAAAGCTAGAACAACCTTGAACCGGTTTTTCTAGAAGGATCTTTCACTTGGAGTTGAAATCTTTCACAAAACAGCTGAGAAGACCTGTTCCTACTTTCTCCTTCCATCCCGTCTTATCCTAATTGTAGCTTGTGAAAACCTGGTTAATAAGTTCTTTAGTCAGCGTCCCCAAGAGATTAACATCACTCACTCTGTCTCAAGTATTACTAGCTTGTGCTCATCATTAAAACACGTCCATAGACCTAGGAAAGTGCACAAATGTAGTAGTTTTTTTTGTTTCTTTGATGTGATCACGTGAGTAGGAATTAAGCTTTAATTAACCACATTCTTAATCACACATAAATCTAAGATATGCAAAGCTCAATATACTATATGAAAATAAATCATATAAATCACATAAATGGGTCAATATAATATAATATATGAAAATGCCGACACCTAGTGTATATGTTTTTGCATCGATTTCGCAAAATACGGACACCTATTGTATATGTTTTTGCATTGGTCTACCAAAATGTCAATGCCTAGTGTCTGTGTTATATGTTTCACCTTTTGGATAACCGACACCTAAAACTTTTTTTCAAAATAAATAATTTATTTTCTTGATATCCCTGCTGCATAGAAAATCTCATACACCAAAGATCTTAAGCGACCAATCCGGCGGAACATCACACAAACATGATGAAATTTTTAATTATTATAAATTTAAAAACTCTAATGTAATATCTTTTATACATAAAAGGAAAAAACATCAAAACATTAATTTTAGTAAATGTCTGATTTACATAAAATGAATTTCTAATAGCAGATACAATCTCCCCCTCAGCCAATCAAACCAGCCATCTCAACCATCAAAAACTTGAGTAAATCATCCTCAAGCTCCTAACTGAATATGAGGTCCTCTTTATAGCTAGTGTTTCCATTCCATTAAGCCCATGAGCAGCAGCACGGATATTGTAAATAACTGGCGTACTCCAAATATTGTGTACTGGTTCAACTGGAACAACTAAAAGGGTGACTATGTGGCTTGTTACTTCGGACGGTAGGATATTCAAAGCCATCTAGATCAAAAGATCCACTGCAGACTAATAAAACATAAAATATACTTTTCAGATATGAGAAGAATTGGAGAAAAACCAAACCCCTTCAAAGCCAAGATATATCCAGAGTTGGCTTCTCATATTACCGTCTTCCTCTCTATATGTCCATTTATAAAGTGGGGATCAGATATTATAAGATGAAAAGAGAAAAAAAGAAGTAAAATATCTACATGCTACGTACTTGCTTCTTAAACAATTCCATATGTGTCAACTTATATTTTTGAGGAATCTTGCTAAACTCTACTAGTTTTCTAGATGACGGTAAAGCCACAGATCCTGCATGTTTACAATATGTGGGTGGTCTTAATAGGATGTCACAAAACTAAGGAAGCATAAATATAAATTTTATGTCATTATTTTAACAATATACAACATCACGTCAAAAGCTTGGCATTGTATCAGCCAGAGAGTATCATAAATTCTGGAGTTCGATTTTGTAATTATCTTATATTACGGATATGGTAATTACAAAATTGAACTCCAGAATTTGAGATAACCACTTGCTGACACAATGTTAAGCCTTCAAGGAGATGGTGTATATGGTTATAACTACCTGATATCATCTAGGATCTTTTTAATAAATGGAAAGACTAAGGAAGCATAAGTATAAATTTCTAACTCCTATGTCGTCATTTTAACCATATACAATATCTCGTCAAAAGTTTGGCATTGATTCAGGAAAGTGAGTATCTCAAATTCTAGAGTTCGATTTTGTAACTACCTTATATTAGAGATAAGGTAATTACAAAATTGAACTCCAGAATTTCAGATAACCATTTGCTGACACAATGTTAAGCCTTCAAGGAGATGGCGTATATGGTAACTACCCAACATCATCTAAGATTTTTTTTCTAAATAAATGGCAAGACTAAGGAGCATAAGTACACATTTTTAACTCCTATGTCGTCATTTTAACTATATACAACATCTCGTCAAAAATTTGGCATTGAATCAGGAAGTGAGCATCTCAAATTCTGGAGTTCGATTTTGTAATTATCTTATATTAGAGATAAGGTAATTACAAAATTGAACTCCAGAATTTAAGATAACCATTTGCTGATACGATGTTAAGCCTTGAAGGAGATAGCGTATATCGTAACTACCCGATATCATCTAGGATTTATTTTAATAAATGACAAGACTAAGGAAGCATAAGTAAAATATTTATGTCATTATTTAACAATATACAGCATCACGTCAAAAGCTTGACATTGTATTAGCTAGTGAGTATCATAAGTTCTGGAGTTCGATTTTGTAATTACCTTATATTACCGATATGGTAATTACAAAATTGAACTCCAGAATTTAAGATAACCACTTGCTGACACAATGTTAAGCCTTCAAGGAGATGGTGTATATGGTAGCTACCCGATATCATCTAGAATTTTTCTAATAAATAGAAAGACTAAAGAAGCATAAGTACAAATGTTTAACTCCTATATCGTCATTTTAATCATATACAATATCTCGTCAAAAGTTTGGCATTGAATCAGGAAGTGAGTACGTATCTCAAATTCTAGAGTTCGATTTTGTAATTACCTTATATTGGAGATAAGGTAATTACAAAATTGAACTCCAGAATTTAGGATAACCATTTGCTGACACAATGTTAAGCCTTCAGGGAGATCGCGTATATGGTAATTACTATCCGATATCATCTAGGATTTTTTTTAATAAATGGTAAAACTAAGGAAGCATAAGTACAAATTTCTAACCCCTATATCGTCATTGTAACCCAACCCTAACATAGGCTCGAAAAACTAATTACTCGATCCCAATTGGTCTTCTTTCTCATAACTCACAAATACATTATAAGATTTCTTAGATATAGATTAATAGATCTATAATTTTAGTACAAGTGTCATAAAATAGAATAACTGGATTGTTATATATATTGCAATTTTATCAAAAAGTTTCATTCAAATCTATACAAAATAGTTTACGGTAAAAGTACATTGCAAACTATATCTTATCGGAATTGCTTTTTTTCTTCTAAGGTCGTTTTTCTACTACAAGAAATTGCAAAAAAAATAAAATTATGAGGAACGCAAATTAATTATAGATCGCAAATAAGAAAATAAAAGCCATATATATCAATGTGATAGATTTTTACCTATGCAAAGAAAATCATCGCAATGTGGCTTTGAGCTTTACGATTCATGATTGTATGCACCTTTAACAATATTGTAGGATGTAGTAGATATGTCAGTTTTTCTTGATCTCTTCTTCTTTGGGCTACAATTCTCACAGTAGGAGCCAGTTGCCTATGTTGAGGAGTGGTGCCCAAAACTCAAGGCAATTAATTGGATCCAAAAGGTCCAATTGTATAACTCTGAAAACACGACATATATATATATATATATATATATATATATATATATATTACCTTTATGTACAATATTTATCTGGTATAACAAGAATCTATATGCTTATCCCATGGATCATTCCTTAGTTAGACCTTGAATATAGAATATAGGAAGAGAAATAGAGAAAATACGAAAACAAGAAGAACTCCTACTCTGTTGTAGTCCTAGCAGATTTCCATAACAAATGCCTCAAAGCAATGCCTTTATCATCCTTGTGCATATTCTCATATAAATGCATAACTCCGAATATGTGTTCTGCATTAGGAAATACAAACTCCAATAATGCATTAATCAGACCATGTATTGATTATATGCGAGATCAGTCCAATTACAACCAAGTAATCACATTTATGTAAAATACCATTAAATGCCAAAAGGCACAGACAATATCCTTAGATGACTATCAGTATTTGCAGAACGCTTACCAGCTTTGTTGGTCTATTAGTTAGGGAAAATTTTGCAACAAAGTGCTCCATATATAACAATAACAGCATCTAAACCACCAATCGTAATCAGGCTAGCCAAATGGACTGGAAAACATATTAAGTTGTGGATTCCCAACTGAAGTATGTTGGAATGGGAACTGGTTGCCTCTTGCTTTTCCTGTGATGCTAGCATAGCTAGAAAATCATCCATAGATGTCTGAGAATGCATGCAGTTAACCAAATTTTATGGATATTTTATACAGACTGGATATTACTAAGATATCATAGTATGATATTATAAGTTAGTTAAACAAATAGTGAAACCATCTTTACAGAGAATTGTGGATTCCCTCCTGCTACGTTTTCCCGTCTCAAAGAGAATTGCAACCTGAATATCTCCCACCAGTCCTTTATGAAACCTGTCTCTGCATCCAGCACAAAGTAAAATTTGAAAACATCTGAAATTAATTACCAAAATATATTTAGGGAGACCATCTATGATGGAGAATATGTTTTAACCCGTTAGAAATATAAGAATACTCAAGAGCAAAACAATCAAAAATCCCCTTAAACACGAGTTCGACAAATATTATACACCTACAGCATCTTCTTTTCTGAATTTTTTTCAACATTGATGCCTTTAGTTGCTTATGTCATATATAGAACAGTAATTCGGCCACCTTTTCTGGCCAATCAATTCGTAATTTGGGACCTTTAAAACAAAAAGCCTGATTTGAAGGGCTCACAGTCCCAATTGAAAAAACGTCAAGTAATTTCGAGACTCTCTCTCCAAAATGTAAAAAGTTGCAAGTTTTTGTTCATAGATTGGGGATGCCAACACATAATGTAAAAAACAAGTAATTTACATGTAGCCATGCAAGTACCATATAAACATATAAGATTCTGAGTCCAACAGTTAACAATTACTATAATAGCACAAGAAAGCTTACACAATACAGGCTTCGAGCTCTGAATGGGAAAAACTTCTTATATGAAATGTATTCAGCCGCCGCTGCAGATGGTTTCAACCCTAATTTTTTGTGTGAAATGGATAGGGCGCGGTCATATTTTAAGAGATTACTAGCTTGGGCCGTGCAGGGCCGGCTCAACTAAATTTGAGGCCCTAAGCAGACTTGAAAATGAGGCCTTTTTATATAAAAAATATTTTTTATTTAAAACCGTATATATTTTAGATTATTATAAATTAATTACGCACAAAAATTTATATACCATTTTATATGTTGTTTTTTTATTTATTATTAGGTTTATTTGTACATTAATGTAACATTTAAATTAATTAAACATTAGAAAAGTACTATAACATAAAAAGTAGAAATCATATAATTTATAATAATGTAAAACTTGTGAAAAATAAATATTATATATTTTAGATGATAAATTTTATTACATTTATTAAGTACTTAATACACATGCGACTAAAAAATTTAAAATCATTTGATTCATTTAATTCTCACTTTTTAAGTTAATCTTATTTATATTTATTAATATTTCATATTTTTTATATATATATATATATATATATATATATATATATATATTATTTTTTTAAAGTTCACTGGTTCATATTGGTTTTAGATATTTTGTTTTTTTCATATTTACGAACAAAAATTTAAATATTATTATTTCAATATATATACTTTCATAAAATTTTGAGGCCCTTTTCAGGTTGGGGGCCTAAGCGACCCCTTAGATGGCCTTAGTGTTGAGCCGGCCCTGGCCCGTGCCAAGCACATTTTTAAATAATTTTTATGATTTTGTACTTTTTTTATTCTGAATAAAAATTTCGTGTTTAAATTTTTATACAAAAAAGAAAAAATTTAAAAATAAGTTGTAGAACTATGTTTTATATGCGCCTTAAAATGCGTGTCGAGCAGTATGAAAAAACTGTAAATAAATGAGGGGGACAGAGGGAGTATTATTTATTATAATTATATTTTTTTTATTGAATTATATTATTATCCTCTTAATATACTTATATACACTATAGTTATTTAGATATAAAACTTTATATATACATTTGATCTTATCTTGATTTTTGAATTTTTTTTTAAAAAAGTCTCAAAGACATGTTATGATATGTATTTATTTCACAATGATATATTTTATTTTAGTAAAATCAATATGTTGTTTTGATTTTCAAAGAGATTGAAAAAAAATATTGCAATTGACTTTAGGGTATCTTATGTATAGTAAAATTGTAATTTTTTAATTTATAATTATTTTGGAAGTCTAATCGGTAAATTTTCTGTGTGAGGCTAGTTAGAATTATGATATGTATTAATTTAAAAAAGATATTTTATTTTAATAGAATTATTGTGTTATTTATGATTTCCAAAAGAGATAAAAAAATATTTTACAATTGATTTGTCGGGTATTTAATTGTTCATAAAATTTCTTCTTAATTAATTTTATGATTTATAAGAAGTCTAAAACAACACATATTTACATTTTATTAATTTGAAATTTTTAAATGATGTGTGAAATTTTTATCATGCTCCACTGTTTTTTTGTAAAGATGATTATATAGGTACTTGTTTAAGCCCCGGTTGTGCTGACATGAATATGGATAATAAGTATATAAGAAGTCCATATAATTTACATATATATTATCCATACATGTATTTTCTTGAAACAAGTTTTGGTGATCATGGTGTGAATAATCAATGTCTCTTGATCTCAACTCCAGCGTTAACAAGGTCGCAACTTTACTCTTCCTCTCTAACCAACCATGCTCTCTTCTCCTCTTTTGGTCTATAAAAAGATCATTTCTTGATCCATTTTGAAACCATGCATGCTCAATTTCACGTTCATGGGAGCTAGCTTAAAGAGTCTGCTCGAGAACAAGGCATACTAAGAGAATGATAGGCCACAAATAACCAACCAATTTTTTCGTAATTAAGTTTTGGCGGTGCTTATTATAAGAGTGTTTGATCCATGTTTGAAAGCATAAGTACATATGGTAATTTCATTACGTTCACCAAAACTGTAAAATAGTACTCGAGTTTAACATGTGTCAAGATACAAAAGGGATTTGCGCTGGTGATAAATCATACAGCTGTGAAACCTATCCAATTTTAAGTGTTAAAAAGAGAGATCCTAATTTTGAAATATTTATGAAAGATTTCAATTGATAAACCGCCATCCAGAATTGAGAGTGCATAATATGCGAACCTGGGCCATTTGAATTACTTTTCTGCAGATTTAGAAAGAGTATTTGAATGAGAGCATGATTGGATAGCCCACGTAGTTAAGTGTTTATCCTCCGTTGTCTCATGTCCTGGGCTCGACTTTGGCTCATCTCGAGAATATATGGTCGTCCTCACCAGCTTCAGCATGGTTAAGCCCTTGTGTTGCTAATGTATGGTTGTCGACTATTAGTTACCCTCCTCATCAATTGATTGATAGTTTAATTAACTGTGACCAACCTTGGCACATCAGTTTGCACATAGCTTTGACTTGTAGTATAGATTATTAATGTCAGTGCCCCATCTGGTATATTTACAGGTGGGATTATGACAGGAACAAAAAGGTCATGACAATTTTTATTTAAAATGTAGCCGGAAATTTGAATTTGACGAAAAAAATTGGAGGTGAAAAATCAGAGCTAAAAATGGCCGATTGAAGTCAAATTAGGCGGTCAAATTTAAGAAGTCATATTTAACCGGTTATATTTAAGCAGTCACATTTAATTAAATATGACCGAAAATGTTAAATTCCACTAAGCTATCTCTGACCAACAATTTCCGGTCAAATTTAGCTAAATTCGACTACGCGCTGTCAAATTTAATTAAATATGACCGAAAATTGGCGGTCAAATTTACCCGTTTTTGTTGTAGCACGCAATCAAAACTAAAACGGGTTAATGCTCTATTTCATCACTCTACTGGACCAAAATTTTTAGTTGGCCTACCGAGTCAAAAAAGTTTTCAGTCAACTAATTGTACCATTAAAAACTTACAAATAGGCCACTCCGTCAGTCTCCGTTAAGTTTTTAACGGGTTAACGTTCCAATTCATCACCGTAATCGATCAAAACTTTCAGTTAGCCTACCGAGTGAAGGACATTTTACTAGCAATCTGGAAAAAAATGGTTTGTTTTATGAGCTCGCCAACATATACACTGCACCACCAGCAAATGGAGTGTCTAAGGATTGGTTATTGTTGACAACCTGAGCAATCACAGTGAGTCGAACCAACGGAGTATTTGAGGAATATTGTTGAGAGAGTATTTGGAGTATCGAAGAATTTGCAATGTTGTTGGGAATAGTAAACCATAAGTTGATATCATTGAAATTGATCAAAGATTCTTTAAAAAGCCTGGGTTTGGCAGAAGCGAAATTCATGGTCGTAGTCGAAGCAGAATATGTGTGACTTGTGAGAAGCATGGGCGGACCATAGAAGGGGCTAGGGTTGGTGCCAGCCCTGGTAACATTCTCAATTTCTAGCAGATTTGTTACTAACTTCTTTGATTTGGAGAGTTCAGCCTTGGCAGTTCCTTCATGCTAGCCCAGTAAACTTTTTTGATTCACAAAAAAACAAGAATTATCTGCAGTTGAACACATATTTTATTATTGTTGGTGTCAAAAGACTGTAAGTCTTAGTCTGTAACTATAAATCCCTTTGAACTTTTCCTCTTCTGATTTAGGACGTATTTGTTCTCTAATTTTTAATTAAATTATTATATAATTCATTTTACATATATTAATATACACATTTGTTATTAGTTATGAAATTTCTATTTCTAAATAAAGATTCTAAATTGTGTTTTATTTATATTTACTACTTATTAGGTTTTTTCTAATTTTAATTATGATTCTCAAAAACTTGAATTTTTATATGATATCATGTAATTATAATTATCTCCGAATTTTGCAAGTATAAGATTTACTAATTCTTTTCTAAAAAGTATTTAGAATTAATCATAAAATCATGTCATCTTAAATTATCTAGGTTAAATAAATTAATCACACATGGATCATAATATATTTTGTTCTTTATTTGAAGTTTAACTTTTGAATAAAAATCTGGTGTCAAAATTTTAATTCACAAAAAAAAAAAATTGGTCCCAAATAATTAATTTTACTATTTAGACAAAATATCTAAAATTGTGTGTCAAAAATCAATTACCAATTAAAAATTAATTAATAAATAAATTTGAAATTGAATAAATAAAAATAATTTTATAAATATAGATAATCAGAATATATAATAACTACAAATGAAATATGGAAAGTTTTTTTTACAGTTTCTTAAATTAGCACTAGCCAATGGATGATGATCACTGAACAGCCAGCCCGGGTGTGTTTTGATGTCTGGGTCCGCCCCTGGTGAGAAGGAGATAGATGCCTGGTGAGTGCTTGGACATAGAGTAGGTGCTGAACACGGTTCAGATTTCCTGCCGTGACAGCTATGGCACAAGGATTCAGCAGCTGTTCTTCCCATCTTCCTTCTTTGTTATTACCGTTACTGCAGTTACTCCCAAGTCCCAACTATCTTGCCACTTCCTCTTCTGTTGCCACACTTTCTGTTCGCGACCCAAACTTCCTTATTAACCCAAACTAAAACCGAAGAAACTACACAAATCTTCTTTATAGTCTTCGAAATTATCAGAGTTTGAGCCATCATCAGAGTTTGATGACTCATTATCAAACTTTGTGATTAGAGCCTTTCTTTTTGAGTGACTCCTCTTTACAACAACTTCCTTGGGTGCTTTCTCCTTAACCTTCAAGGTGGTTGATTTAAACTTACCACCATGTATCTTGCTCCTTAGCTCTATATCAAGCTCATAAATTTCATCAACAGACATAATCATCGTCAACAAACCTATTTGTTTTAATTTTTTAAACTCAAATAATTTAATTCTTTATAAAATTTCTATCATGTTTCAGAATTCAAATAGATAAGGAGTAATACCAAAATACCGAAATTTGTTTATCATCATATATTTTTTAATTTAATCATTATTATTATACTACTATGAAAGACTTTTATATTGATTATAATTTTGTAATGTAATGATTATTCCACCGACAAAACTATATCACAAAACAAACTATTTCTTTTAATTTTTGAAAATCAAATTATTTGATTTACAAACAAATCTGTACAATTTCCTATCATGTTTTAGAATTCAGATAAATATGAAGTTCATCTTGATATTATTAACATAATTCATATTAATACAAAATTTCATTCATTCACGGCCCTTTACAAGATTACGATAAAAACGAAATGATCGTGGTAATGATGACATGAATAGAAACTCAACTACAATGAAGTTACAACTATCGTCCATTTTGCACTATGTAGTACTCTCAAATAATAAGCAAGTACCCATGTTTTTCACAAAATTTATTGGACACAATAAACAAAACAACAAACTTAGCTTGTATAAACAAAATAACCACATTTCATTTCATTTTGCTAAAGCGCCGCCTGACAAGAAATGGTAACTAGGAAGAACCCTAAATCTCAAAAATTATGTTCACCATCAGCAGAATTGATCGGGGGCAACGATAGCTTACTGGATCTTATCTTTCCCCGTCTCCCTGTCAGATCACTGACCCGATTCAAATCGGTATCAAAACAATGGTGTGCCCTTATCTCCGATGCCCACTTCGGCCGCCGCCACACTGTTGAAAACCCTAGTTCTCGCATCCCCTCTGGACTCTACTTATACAGGCCTGTCTGTTATCGGGATAATACAGTTCATTCAATCTCTGTTGATGAATTAGGGCGTAAAATTCCTTCTTGTTCAGATACAGTTGAAATACCTGATCATGCTCCAATTAAGTTGATGCGGATGGTATAGTCTTGTAATGGATTGTCTTTATTTAGATTCAATGCTCTTTATGCTCTTAATTTCTATTGTGTTCGTAATTTAGTTACAAATCAACTAAAGTTAGTACCTCTGCCCAAATTAAATGCTTAAAATTATAGTCATGTTGCTACTTGTTGTTTGGCGTTTGACCCTTTGGTATCACCCCATTTCAAAGTTATATGTGTGCAAGTGGTTATTTGTCCATCCCGACGCCGACTAGCGTCTAAATTTTTAAAATTCAGTTCAGAAACTGGTCAATGGGTAGATACCAGTGTTTCTGTGGTTGGAACTGGGCTGGAATTTGCCAGGGGTGAGTATTGCAATGGTGCATTTTATTGGATCCGGGTAAACAGGCTATCTTGCTATCGTTTTGATATCGATGCTGAGAAATTGACCCAAATCGCTTTGCCTCCACAGGCTCGTGGTTCACACTTCCGGCATTTTGGAGAATCTTGTGGACACTTGTACCTTGCAGGTGTCCGAGATAATACAGCAAAAATTTTGAATGTGTACGAGCTGAACCTGGTTAATATGAAGTGGAATATCAAGCACTGGGTTCATATTGATCGTCTGATATCTTCATTCCCACAGGTTAATGTGAATGGGGGAAATCAGATGTGTCACTCCACCCAATCGATATTAGGTGTTCTTAGGGGAGAACGGGATGAAGACTCAGCTCTTATTGCAAATGTTTTGGGCACAGTTGTTTCGTATAATTTCAAGAGTAAGAAGGTTGAGGTGCTGCTATCTGAGCTCCAATGGAAGGATGATATTAGGAGTATTTCTGCTGGACCTCCATTTGTTCCTGCATATCCACTGATTGCAAGCCTACATCATTTGTAAGTATATTATTATATATAGTTTAGTGCTTAAAGTTTAGTTACAATATAGTTGTTTCAATGTATAATTAATTTAGCTGTTCTACTAATCTTGATTTGCATTTTATTATTGCGGTTTGTATACTCGAGTTTGTGTTGGGTGTGCATATGGGAATAGACATGTTAATATTCTTCCTTGATGTGTATGGTAATTTTAGGACGTGTAAGGCATTTCTTAACTCTGTATACTGGAAGGACCTAGACAAGGCAATACGCTGTACTGCACAGTTTAATGGAGTCAATCTTCCTTCTTTTAAAAAAACATTTATGTCGTCTTAAAACTGTTCATTCTATCAACAATTCAGTTAATTACAAGACAAGGGCAGCTGAAAAACACCGATGTGCTTAACATCCCCATTGGAACAACTACTACCGATGACAGAAAATTTAGTGACTGAATTATCATGCGATCTGATATATGCACACCTATTTTGTGGTCTCATATCTGGTCCATATATGAAGTAGCTGAATTTGCTACTTGTTTACTAAGTTTACTTATTACCTAATATATCTGTTGATCAGCAATTCAGCATAGTCGATCTGCTAGGTTTATTTGTTAGTAAAGATTCTTCCCTTAATGGTAAACGTGGGATGGTTATTTCTAGCGACTCATTTTACCTTTGTACTTGTGTGGTAAAATATGTTGCCCAATGTTATCTGTTCTGTGAATCAAATCCGAGTTTCTCTTTTCGTATTTTCTGTATTATTGACTATTATTAGTTTTGCTGCTTTTTCACAGGGAATAGAGGATATAAGTTGAAATCCGGTGCTCTCAACTATGTTTCTAAAGAGTAGAAGCAATAGAAAGTAATGGGGATGCTTTCAAGAAAAATGTTCGCCTCTTAGGAAAACATTAGTCTCAACTTCCTTTTGCTGAATATTTGAATGGCCGTTTCTGCAACATTTCCCTCAATGTGGTTTGAAAATTTATATTATTTCTGCATTATATGCAGTGTACCAATAGAGGCTTGAATGTCTTTTTAATGTTCATTTTGGGATGAGTTTAATATTGAAATTTATGTTTAAATAGTCGGATATCATTTTCTCTAATTCCATTTTTGTGTTGTGACCTAAATATTAGGGATTAAAATTCACATTGTGGTTCAGTTATATATATATTCGCCGAAGCTCGGTCGAATTAAAAACTGCAACCCACTAGCTAAGACGAGGACGGAAACTTCGTGGATGTCGTTACATTCAACTGGGAATAGTGGAATATACATCTATAGAATTTAAGTATTTGGCGGAAATTTTACTACCTTTTTAGAAATGATAAGTTCAAATTCGTTTTAAGTAATTTCAACGATAGATGGTAGAAAATAATAAAGGCGACTAATACGGGTAGAATATAATATATTTAAAAACTTTTTGTCACTTCATATAAATGTATATTGTTTCAGTCGTAATGAATACATGAGATAGTAATCCTCTAATTAGAGATAAATACTGACTATATTCTTAAACTAGTAATTATTCGGCCCACTGTTATGAGATCAGCACATCACCTAATTGTGATCGTATAGAAGATGAAACAACTCGATTTTCATTTTAGAAGTCACATTTCTAGCCTGTTGGACTGTCAAGCCAAACTCTAATGATAAATGGAATGGAATAGAATAGACTTAGTGAATATTAAAAAAAATGGAGTGGATATAATTTTGTATGATGAGATTTCACATAACTCATGTAATTTAATTTGACAGAAAAATTCTGACAAAATTAGTTATTTTCGACAATCGAACATGCTATTTTTGAAAGAATCAAAATTAAGGGCGTCGAAATTAGCCATACTATCGGATATAGGTATTTTCGGCAGTTTAATTTCAACAGTTTATTGTCGAAATTAAATCACCCGAACATTTGACTTAAAATTTTAAATTTTGGGCAAAAATTCAAACTAATAGCCAAATTTTTTGAATATTTAAATTTTCTCACTCATCTAAATATTTTCAATAATATATCGTTAAACTCATTACCTTTAACAATAATTTAAATTTTGACTTTTCCCCGCCTTTTTTTCTAAATTTGACAACATTCTCTCAAAAATATTAAACCATATCCTGTCAAAAATGGTCCTTTAGGTTCTACAACTTCTGTCGAAATATTAAACTATATCCCGTAAAATATGGTGCACTAATTTCTACAACATCGGTCAAAAATAATAGCATAAACTAGAAAAAGATAGAAAATTTTACAAAAACCGCTTAATAAACCCAGCAAGCATCCATCACAATTAAGTCGCTTAATTGTGGAATTCAGTCGAAATTATAATTTCGACAGTTTTTCGTCGAATTAATTCCAAACATTTTCACATTTTTCGATGATCAATTTATTTAAATTTGATCAAATGCGGTCAAATTTAACTAAATTCGACTGGAATATACAGTCAGTCATAACTTAGTGAACTTTAGCTTCTCCGATCAAAATTAGCTAAATTTGACCGATTACGTTTGACCGTTTTCTATCACTTCTGACTATTGTTTTCAAATTTTAAATTTTCCTGAAAATTCAAATCTCCCGCCTTTTTTTAATTTAATTTGACCATATCGGTGAATTTTATTTTATTGACTACTTGTGTTTAGGCATATTTATAAATTTAACCACTAATTTTAATTAGTCAATTTTATAATTTCGACTGATATTTGTAGTCAAATTTATAATTTTGACTGATTTCGGGTAGTCAAGTTTATATATTTGACTGTTTTCGTTCAAATATAATAAGTTGAATGCGACCGAAAATAGCCAAATTTATCAAGAATATTACCAAAAAAATTATGCCATGATCCAATTGTATATATATATGCTATCCCATCTCTAACCAAATCAAAATAACCCAATCCAATCTAATCGCAATAACCCTATCAAAATATACTTTAATTTACAATCTGATGTAAACATAAATTAGATAAACGTTTATAAACAAACTTGATTATACACCATTCTAATAAGTGATAGTAAAAGTTTTACGCTGCAAAATTAATCACTACAACAGTTAGAAATTAATTCACGAAGGTTAGGCTAACGACTTACAACATTATATGCACATTTATACTTGTGCATCTTAGTCTTAAAAGTCAAAATGAGTTTCAAAAAGTTAGCCTCAAAAGAGGAGTTCGTCCCTCATAAACCTTGTAGCTATTACAAGGGATATTGCTCTCCTTCTTCGTCTAGGTCTTCATCATCACCATGGTATCTCGAGATGTCGCGATCCATTCAAGCTATTTCAATACTAGTACCCTGTAATTGAATAAATTATATTATCTTCATAAATTCAAAGAGAAATAGCATTTTAAAAATAATTTTTCACTACAAATACAGAAAACCAAAGTGCTTAAATCTTCACGCAATCAAAACTAAAACTGAAGAACCCACACACATCTTCTTCAAAATCTGTGAAATTATCAGAGTTTGAGTCATCATCGGAGTTTGATGACTCATTATCAAACTTTGTGATTAGAGCCTCTCTTTTTGAGTGACTCCTTTATACAACAACTTCCTTGGGTGCTTTCTCCTCAACCTTCAAGGCGATTGATTTAAACTTACTATCATGTATCTTGTTCCTTTGCTCTATCTCAAGCTCATGAGTTTTGAGTATTTCATATATTTCATCTGAAGACATATCATCAAGTTCATAATTGTGTCGGATGATGGTGGCTATTAGATCCTACTTGTCACGCAATGCTAACAGGAACTTGCGGTTGGAGTCTTCCAAATCATCCTACTTGTCAAAGTGTATGGTCATCCTCTTTTTCTTTATTACTCTCGCATCTCACTTCTAGAACATCCTAGATTTCTTTGGCAGTTTTGCAACCTATCACTCTGTAGTGTAGTCCTTCTTCTCCTTGGGGATCATTCTCGGTTTGCTCTTCTCCAATTTAAAGAGAAAGCATAGTTAGCTTATGAGGTCTATCATTTATACTGTCGAGGTATTATCGGTCAGTAGCTTCTAGAAACATAGGAATCGTCAACAAAACATAGGAATCGCCTCTATGGGATGTCTTCTTGAGCTTTTATGGTAAGGACACTCGCAGAAATTTCATCTCGAATCTTTACTATGCTTTGGATCAAGCTGGAATTGTGACCTTCAGAGATGATCCTGCACTTCCAAAGGGTGAGAAAATCTAGTCAGGATTGTGTCATGCAATCAGAACTTCGAAGATGTTTGTTGTTGTTATCTCGGAGAATTATGCTCGTTCTTCATGGTGCCTTGATGAGCTTGTAGAGATCCTTAGCTCCAAGAGAAAAAGGAATCAGGTTGTTCCTGTGTTTTACTATGTTAATCCATCCGATCTACGACACCACAAGGGGAGTTTTGGTGTAGCTCTTGAAAAGCATAAGAAGCGTCACTCGGCTAATAGGATTGAGAAATGGAAATTGGCGCTTGCTGAAATCGCGGATCTATCAGGATACCATTTGGAAGACGCTGAAGAGTAAGTCCCACTGCGATATACTCCCTCCGTCCATTGAGTTGTATAGATACTTTATAAAAATGTAGTTTCACAAATTATTTATAATTAGAAACAAAAAATTTAAAAGATTAATCATAAAACTATATTTTGAAAAATCCTGTATAGAAATGAGTGAGACGAATATAGTATTCTTTATCTAAAAATATACCATTTGTTTTTACCTGATTTGATTACATTCTCTGTAATCACTTGGCATATTCACCAGTTAATGGACCTCTGCTTTAACACTTTATGTACTATTTATGTATGCTAAGATTTACAGTTTTGTGTTTTCTATTAAGATGAATGGGAGTGAAGCGGATATCATTCGAAATATTGTTGAGAATGTTTTGCCACAAGCATCGCGAAAGGTACTACACCTCGATACTTGTCTATTTGGGATAGATCTTGCCGTTGAAGAGATCTATCAACAACTAAGCATGGAGTCAAATGATGTTCGTGCCCTTGGAATATGTGGGCTGGGTGGAGTTGGGAAAACTACAGCAGCCAAGGCTTTCTATAACAAATACTCCCACAAATTTGATGTAAGTTGTTTTCTGGAAAATGTAAAACAAAATTCACAAGGCGGTAGTCCTCTATTTCATTTACTTCAGCAGCTCTTGACAGAGCTTCTCAGAGCCAAGGATTCTAAGGTCCGTGACGTTGAAAGTGCACTAAGAAAATTGAGGGAAATTCTTAGTTCTAAGAAAGCCCTCGTTGTTCTCGATGATTTGGATCAGTCAAGCTATTCTGAATTTCTAGTAAGGATTTGCAAGCTGTTCTCAGATGGCAGCAGAATGATAATTACAGCAAGAGATTTAAACTTGCCAAATCAACTGAAAGTAGAACTGTCAAAAGTAAATACATATATGGTGAGGCATCTGAATGAAATCAATTCACTGGAGCTCTTTAGCTATCATGCCTTTAAAAAATCAAAGCCTCCAGGAAAATACTTAGCTTTGTCTGAAAGTTTTGTTACTTATGCGGGAGGCCTTCCATTAGCTCTAAAGATGCTGGGTTCATCTTTATGCGGTAGGACAAATATGTCATTCTGGAAAGCTAAATTTCAAAAACTTGAAAAAATGCCAATGAATGATATCCAAAAAATCCTACAAATGAGTTATGATGAATTAGAAGATGACACGGAGAAGGCTATTTTCCTTGATATTGTATTCTTCTTCGTGGGAAAGAACATAGATGAGGCTGTTGATGTATTCAAATCCTGTGATTTGTTTCCGGAGGCTGGGATACCAATTCTAATCGAAAGGTGTCTACTAACCATTGATCGGAATAATAGATTTCAGATGCATAATCTCATACAGGACATGGGAAGGAACATTATTTTTGAAGAATCCAAACATGGTCCATGCCGGCGCTTGTACCTGAATCAAGAAGAAGCATGTCAGGCTTTGCCAAATCTTGGGGTAAACAAACAGCTAAATATTTTTTTCCTCATTATGAGAAATCATACATGCTTCTATTTCATTACATAGTTTCTGAGTACACATTTTTACTTATTCTATTATCTATTACTGAACATTTCAGGAGATGGATAAGATCGAAGGTCTCATTATCGACCTAACAATGTCAACTAACAAATACTGCAATGCTGAGATATTTGAAAGGTTGCCAAACTTAAGGTTATTAAAATTAGTTGATGTCCATGGTATCAAAGGAAATTTCAAAACTTCATTTCGTGAGTTAAGGTGCATTAGTTGGCATGGTTGTCCTTGGATGCATTTACCTTCTGCTATTCACCTACAAAAACTTGTTTTCCTGGACATGCCATTTAGCAGATTTGAAACATTGTGGAAGATTGCCGAGGTATGAAATCAAATATCTTAACTAATTCTCTCCTCGTTATATATATTAGATAAATACCGAGAATCACAGAATAGTGGGTATCATGCGAACCACACAGTGTGATGATCATAAGAAGAAAAAGTTCATTTGAATTACAGTTACCTTCTTGACCATTAAAAATTACAGTTACCTTCTTTGCATCATTTGAATTTGGATGGGTGCATACATTTGAAAGAATTGCCGGAGTCAATTGGACACTTGACCAAACTAGACCATTTGAATGTGAATGATTGTGTGACTCTAAAACGATTGCCCAAACCCATCACACAATTGGCTACTCTGAGTTTCTTGGATATGAGTGGTTGCCGAAATCTGAAACTATTGCCGCAGCAATTGGGCGATATGAAAGGCTTACAGAGGCTTGATGCAAGTTGTACAGCAATTGAGCAACTGCCAGATTCAATTGCTCACTTGAAGAAATTAGTTCATTTGGATTTGAGCGGGTGTGAGAAGCTTAGGAAGTTACCTGAGCAATTTGGGAACATGGAAGCATATGGAAGTGGACTCGAACAACTGCCAGACTCGTTTTCAGACCTGCTTAATTTGGTCTCTCTGCATCTGTTTAACTGTTCACAGCTGAAGAGATTGCCTGAGCAGTTGGGGAAGATGCAGTGCCTGAGCAGTTGGGGAAGATGCATCTCATACATCAATTAAAGAATTACCGGATTCTATTGGATCACTGCCTAGGATAGAAATGTTGGATTTCGATAACTGCGAGAAGCTTGCATGTGTCCCAAATAGCATCGGCAATCTTAAATCACTTACAAGTTTACATCTTGTTCGTGAGGACATAATAAAAATTGAGTTGATCGAGGCCGTAACTGATATGAAGTTGGAGGCCCTGCATCTGAGTTGTAATATAAGAGTTTGTTTGCCCATGATTCTAAGCTTCTCATCTCTGATAGATTTAACACTCTATGATGAGTGCGGGAGTCCCTCTCCAACAAAACCCTTTAGTTTCTTTCAGCTTTTCAACCTTGAAAGACTTTGTTTATTCAACTGTACAAGTCATGGGTCCTCCTTTCCCGAACTACCACTCAATTTAAAAGAGTTGGCCCTAGATAAGCAGGCTTCACTAGAACAACTACCTGATTTGTCCTACCCAGTGTTATTGAAAGCATTAAGCGCATCGAGGCGCAAAACTCTCTGGAGCCTAGGCGCAAAGCGCAAAAGCGAGGCGCGTGCTTCTTTGAAGCTAGGCGCATGTTTTACAATTTTTTTTATTTATTATTTAGGATATATGTATATAGGTTTATAACATAATTTATACTTCATAATATATTAAATCACACTTTAAGCCAAAAATAACTTAATGTATCCTTTATAATATATTAAATAATACTTTAAGAGGGAAAAACAATCCTAAAATTAAATATTAAAATTCAAAATTTATGTTTCATAGGCAGAATTCCAGGCTAGTACTTTTTATTTGGGCCTAAAATTCTTTTTTTTGTTATGGGTTAGGACTTTTGGGCCTTAAAAGTGACCCAAAATTCCTTTTTTTTATGGGTTAGTACTTTTGGGCCTTAGAAGTGGCCCAATAACATTAAATATCTTATTATGCGCTTAGCTTCGCTAAAGCGCGCTTTTCTGCCGCTTTGTGCTTAAGCGCGCTTTGTGCTTCAAGGCTAAAAGCGTGCGCTTCATTGAAGTTGCTTCGCCTCGACATATATGAGGCGCTAAGGGTGCGCTTTGCTTCGCTTTGCGCCTAGGCGCGCTTTTCACAACACTGGTCCTACCTCAAACACTTGAAGATTATGATCATAATCAGATGCTGCAGCCTCTTCAATCTCTCCAGAAACTTCCACCTCATCTTGAATTCCTTAGAGTTAGTGCATGTACAAGCCTACAAGGCTTTCCAGATCTGTCAACGTTGAGAGATTTGGAAACACTTGATGTTTATCGCAACGGCAGCACATTAAAAGTCAATATAAAGGAGAGTCACCTGCAGGTTGGTGTTGGTCTCTCTTTCCCAGTGATACACATTCACGTTTATTTACATCTATTTACATTTCTCTTGTATATTACAGATAAGAGGAGACTCGTGGTCTACCTTTGGAGCTATTCTACAAAACAGGGAGATTGCAGAATGGTTCAGCTATAAAAACAGCGGATGCACACTATCTTTTGATGTTCCACCAAACACGGGAGATAACTTTCTGGGACTTGCGTTCTGGGTTGTTTATAATTACATCAACAGGGGACATTCATATCTTCAGTTTGATATCACAAATATAACTGAGGGTGTGACAAATCATTATAGTCATGGGACAGATGCGCTTCATAATTTATATAATGTAGGTCAACTTTTATCTGTCATAGAATGCATGGGGGAAGATGAAATTTCAATGAGGAGCGGGGACAAAATTACGGTTTCTTTTGGAGCGCCTTTTCAACAAGAAGTGATGATGTGCGGGGTTCACATGATACTAAAACCGTCTTCCACAAGCTCTGTTCCCTTTTAATACTCCTTTCGTCCCACCTAAAGTTTACACATTTGGGTTATATAAAATTTTATTATATTTGATAAGTTTTGAAATGTAAATAACTGAATGAGAAAAAGTGTAAAGAAATAATTAGGACAAAGAGAGTATATTGTTTCTGTAAATGCTAGGCTTGTTTTAATTCTGAAATTGTAGCTTGGATATACATGTTATTTTCTACAAAATATAATATATCCATTTTCTACAAAGAGAGTATATTGTTCCTGAGATGTTGCTGTGATAGAAGTCACTGAACCTATATATAATGGACCAAATGCTAATGAATTAACAAGAAACAACATAAACTCCATGGTCCCATGCAGCATCTGAGATGTGATGGCAGTGACAACCGAACTTTAACAGAGACACTTGAGAATAGACGTGCTTCTCAGGGAGCAGTTTCCACAACATTGTCACTTCTTGAGTTCTTGTAGTTAATATACTCATTATTTTAAAACCTTGTTGCTTATATTGGCTTCCACCTTGTTATGGATGTTTGTATAATTTAAGCCTTTTGCTTGTGTACAAATGTTTGTGAGGATGTTATTTAATGAAATTATGGTATTGCGGATTGATTAATTAACTATGATATTGCGGATTGATTCATTTGTTAGATTGTTTCTAAATGTTTGTTATTAGTAAAAGGTATTGAAGAGGATTGGATGTGTGGACTAGTTTTGGACCTATTTTGAATGCTATAAATGGCAGGAATACAAAAAATAAAACAGAGTTTTGCAATAGATAAATTTAAACTTACGACGGAAATACATGTTGTAAGTTTAAGTTTTTTCCAGAACTTGCGACGGACGTTCATAAAAGACTTCGTCGGTAGTTACTTTACGACGGAAATTTCCGTCATAAATTGAAAATCTACGACGGATTTAAGCGTCGTAAGTTTAGTTATTACTTTAATGAAATTGTGGGTCCCACCAGGCCGAACTTACGACGCTGGGCTATACTTACTTGAGCAAAAACGACGTAAATATTCCGTCGTAAATTTTGAACTTACGACAAATATTAGGCTTAATTTCCATCGTAAATAGCCTTATGTTGTAGTGTATAAGAAGCATCATTTATCATCCAAATTTTTAATGTGGCAATTGATGTGGAAGATTTTAATTGGGGTGGTTAATGTGAATATAGTGGGATCATTCCAACTAAAACCCACCACATATCATTATGTACACAATTATGTACACCAAACATTTTTCTTTTTATTATGTGTTGTGTGCTTAAGTATAAGAATGGGAGAAATGAGTCTTATTTTTGGCATTGTAATGCTCGTTTCTATGTTGGTGGTGTCTCATTGTCGTGATTTCTTGTGTTGCTTTCTTATATGGAGCTTCAACACATCACCGGAAGTTTGCATAACTTGTCATCGTTTTTTTCCAAAAAGGGCTCGTTTTTTGAACTAGTAATTATTCGGTTGATTGTTATATATGAGATCAGCACATCACCTAAATAGTGATTGTATAGAAGATGAAACACCTCAGTTCTCATCTTAGAAGTCACATTTCTAGCCTGTTGGACTGTCAAGCCAAAACTAATGGCAAATAGAATGGAATGGAATCGAACGAGTGAATATTAAAAAAAAAAAGTGGATATACATTTTTTGTATAATGAGATTTCACATATAACTCGTGTAATTTCGGCCGAATATTTTTGACGAAATTAGTTATTTTTGATAGTATTATGTTGAACATGCTATTTTGGGCCGTTTTCGATCATTTTTTGCTATCGTTTTCAAAGTTTAAATTTTCATGAAAATTCAAATCTCCCACCTTTTTTAATTTAATTCGAGCATATCGGTCAAATTTTTCTTACTATTTGTGTTTAGTCATATTTATAAATTTGACCACTTGTTTTAGTTAGTCAATTTTATAATTGTGACTGATATTTGTAGTCAAATTATAAATTTGACTAATGTTGGGCAGTCAAATTTATAAATTTGACCGTTTTCGTCAAATATAATAAGTTAAATGCAACTGAAAGTAGTCAAATTTATTAAAAATATTACCAAAAAGATGCCATGATCTTGCTGTATATATATGCTACTATCCCGCCTGTAACCAAATCAAAATAATCTAATCCAATCCAATCGCAATAACCCAATCAAACTATACTATAATTTGCAATCTGATGTAAACACAAATTAGATAAACATTAAACAAACTTGATTATACACCTTCGAAATAAGTGATGGTAAAAGTATTACGCTGCTAAATTAGATAAAAATTAAACAATCTTGATTAGACACCATTCAAATAAGTGATAGTAAAAGTTTTACGCTGCAAAATTAATTACTACAACAATTAGAAATTCATTCACCAAGGTTGGGATAACAACTTACATCATTATATACACATTTATACTTCTGCATCTTAGTCTTAAAAGTCGTAGGGAGTTTCAAAAAGTTAGTCTTAAAAGATGAGTTGGTCCCTTATAAATCTTGTATCTATTGCAAGGGATATTGCTCTCCTTCTTCGTCTACGTCATCATCATCATGGTTTCTTAAGATGTCGTCATTCATGGGAGCTTTTTTAATACTAGTACCCTGCAATTGAATAAATAATACTATCTTCATAAATACAAAGAGAAATAGCATTTTAATAATAAATTCTCACTGCAAATACAAGAAAACTAAAGTGCTTAAATCTTCACGCAATCAAAACTAAAACCGAAGAAACTACACAAATCTTCTTCACAGTCTTCGAAATTATCAAAGTTTGAGTCATCATCAGAGTTTGATGACTCATTATTAGACTTTGTGATTAGAGCCTTTTTTTTTGAGTGACTCCTCTTTACAACAACTTCCTTGGGTGCTTTCTCCTTAACCTTCAAGGTGATTGATTTAAACTTAGCACAATGTATCTTGCTCCTTTACTCTATCTCAAGCTCATGAGTTTTGAGTATTTCATAATTTTCATCAACAGGCATAGTCATGGTCAACAAAACTATTTGTTTTACTTTTCTAAATTCAAATAATTTAATTCATGAAATAGCTTTATAAAATTTCTATCATATTTCAGAAATCAAATAAATAAGGAGTAATACCGAAATTTGTTTCTCATCATATATTTTTAATTTAATCATTATTATTATACTACTATAAAAGACTTTTATATTGATTACAATTTTGTAATGTAATGATTATTCCACCAACAAAACTATATCACAAAATAAACTATATATTTCTTTTAATTTTTAAAAATCAAATTATTTGATTTACAAACAACTCTATATAATTTTCTATCATGTTTTAGAATTCAGATAAATATAGAGTTCATATTGATATTATTAACCTAATTTGTATTAATACAAAATTTCATTCATTCATTGACATTTACAAGATTACAATAAAAACGAAATGATGGTGGTAACACTGACATGAATAGGAACTCAACTACAATGAAGTTACAACAATTGTCCATTCTGCAGTATGTAGTAAAAGGACCAAAACACAAGATAATGTCTAAGAAAATTGATAATAAATTAGTTGTGAATTAAATTTATTTAACTCCGTTAGATTTCTTTATTAATTTATCAAACAATTGTTGAAACGACTACAATACCGCTATTAGAATAAGAAAAACTCCAAATAGTGTTATATATTATGTTTACCTATTATTAAGAATTAAAAATTTTAAATTTATTAAAGATTTAAAATCCCACAAATCAACTTATACGTGTGATAATTATAATAAAATATAAATATTTAAAAGTTATTTAAACCTCGCGTAATAAATTGTACCAGTAAATCTCAAATAATACACAATTAAGTCCCCATGTTTTTCACAAAATTTATTGGACACAATAAACAAAACAACAAACTTAGCTATATAAAACAAAACAACCACATATTTATTTCATTTCATTTTACTAAAGCCGCCTGACAAGAAATGGTAACTAGAAAGAACCCTAAATCTCAAAATTATGTTCACCATCAGCAGAATTGATCGGAGGCAACGATAGCTTACTGGATCTTATCTTTCCCCGTCTACCTGTCAGATCACTGACCCGATTCAAATCGGTATCAAAACAATGGTGTGCCCTTATCTCCGATGCCCAGTTCGGCCGCCGCCACACTGTTGAAACCCTAGTTCTCGCATCCCCTCTGGACTCTACTTATACAGGCCTGTCTGTTATCGGGATAATACAGTTCTTTCAATCTCTGTCGATGAATTAGGAGGTAAAATTCCTTCTTTTCAGATCCAGTTGAATACCTGATCATGCTCCAATCAAGATGCCCCCAGAAAAAAATATTGTGTTCGTATTTAGTTACGAATCAACTAAGGTTAGTACCTGTGCCCAAATTAAATGCTGAAAATTATGGTTATTTTGCTAATTGTTGTTTGGCGTTTGACCCTTTGGTATCACCCCATTTCAAAGTTATATGTGTGCAAGTGTTTGTTTGTCATCCCGACGCCGACTAGTGTCCTAAAATTTTAAAATTCAGTTCAGAACTGGTCAATGGGTAGATACCAGTGTTTTCTTTGGTTGGAACTGGGATGGAATTTGCCAGGGGTGAGTATTGCAATGGTGCAGTTTATTTGATCCGGGGTAACAGGCTATCTTGCTATCGTTTTGATATCGATGCTGAGAAATTGACCCAATCGCTCTGCCTCCACAGGCTCGTGGTTCACACTTCCGGCATTTTGGAGAATCTTGTGGACACTTGTACCTTGCAGGTGTCCGAGATAATACACCAAAAATTTTGAATGTGTACGAGCTGAACCTGGTTAATATGAAGTGGAATATCAAGCACTGGGTCATATTGATCGTCTGATATCTTCATTCCCACAGGTAATGTGAATGGGGGAAATCAGATGTGTCACTCCTGTTAAAAATCAAAACCCGTTTTAAGTTAATTTAATATGTAATAGTACAAAGGTGACAAGCTGGTGACAAGCAGGTGATAAGGTGGTGATGCAGCAGCTTGGTGAATTGTGGTGTTGTCAACATGCTGCTAGCTAGTCAGACATGTATTAATGAAACCGTGTAGATTATGAAGAGTGCTGCTGTCCAATTTGAATACCAGGAATTAAGGGGGCCGTAGTTTGTTTATTTCCTACGTACATGCATGGTCAAGAGTTCACAAGAGATGCAAAGAAGTGTCCTAAACGTAGCCTCCTACACACAACAGCTGGTATAAGTAAAAAGACAAACACTGATCCCATGAAATAAGGTGGCTACGCGTATATCTGTTGATCAGCAATTCAGCATAGTCGATCTGCTCGGTTTCTTTGTTCGTCAACGATTCTTCCTTACTGGTAAACGTGGCTGGTTATTTCCTAGCGCTCATTTTACCTTTGTACTGTGTGCGTAAAAATATGTTGCCCAATGTTATTGTTCGTGAATCAAATCCCTACGTTTTCTCTTTTCGTATTTTCTGTATTATTGACTATTATAGGTTTTGCTGCTTTTCACATGGAATAGAGGATATAAGTTGCAATCGTGCTCCAACTATGTTTCTAAAGAGTAGAAGCAATAGAAGTCATGGGGATGCTTTCAAGAAAACTGTTCGCCTCTTAGGAAAACCCTTGTCTCAACTTCCGTTTGCTGACTATTTGGAATGGCCGTTTCTGCAAACATTCCTCAATGTGGTTGAACTTTCTTTATTTCTGCCCTTATCTGCCAGTGTACCAATAGAGGCTTGAATGTCTTTTTAATGTTCATTTTGGGATGAGTTAAGATTGAAATTTCTGTGTTTAAATCGTGGATGGATCTCATTTTCTCTACTTCCATTTTGTGTTGTACCCTCCCTCCTTCGGGGATTAAAAATTCCCCTTGTGGTTCAGTTATATATATATTGCCGAAAAGCTCGTCGAATTAAAACTGCAACCCACTAGCTACGACGAGGACGCGAAACTTCGTGATGTCGTTACATCAACTGGGACTAGGGAACTATACCTCTATAAATTTAATATTTGGCGGAATTTTACTACCTTTTTTTAGAAATGATAAGTTCAAATTCGTTTTAAGTAAATCAACGATAGATGGTAGAAAAAATAAAGGCGGACTAATACGGGTAAAGATAATTATTTAAAACTTTTTGTCACTTCATATAATGTTATTGTTTCAGTCGTATAATGAATACATGAGATAGTAATCCCTCTCATTTAGAGTACATACTGCCTATCTTCTAAACTAGTAATTATTCGGCCCACTGTTATGAGATCAGCACATCACCTAATTGTTTGGATAGTATAGAAGATGAAACCACTCGATTTCATTTTAGAAGTCACATTTCTAGCATGTTGGACTGTCAAAAGCCCAACTTCAGTGATAAATGGAATGGAATAGAATAGACTAGTGATATTAAAAAAACTGGAGTGGATATAATTTTGTATGATGAGATTTCACATAACTCATGTAATTTAATTTGACAGACAAAATTCTGACAAAAATTAAGTATTTTCGACAATCGAACATGCTATTTTGAAAGAATCAAAATTAAGGGGCGTCGAAATTAGCCAACTATCACGGATATATGTATTCGGGCAGTTTTTAATTTCAAATGTTATTGTCGAAATAAATCACCCGAACATTTGACTTAAAATGTCAAATTTTGGGCAAAATTCAAACTAATAGCCAAATTTTGATATGAAATTTTCCACCATCGAAATAGTTTTCAAAATAGCGTAAAAGCATTACCTTTAACAATAATTGTAAATTTTGACTTTCCTTCCGCCTTTTTTCTAAATTGACACCCTTCTCTCAAAAATATTAAACCATATATCCTGTCAAAAATGGTCCTTTAGGTTCTACAACTTCTGTCGAAATATTAAACTCATATCCCGTGAAATATGTGCATGGTGCTCAAATTTCTCACAACATCGGTCAAAATAATAGCATAAACTAGAAAAAGAAGAAAATTTTACAAAAAAAAACCGCTTAATAAACCCAGCAAGCATCCATCACAATTAAGTCGCTTAATTGTGGAATTCAGTCGAAATTATAATTTCGCAGTTTTTCGTCGAATTAATTCCAACATTTTCACATTTTTCGATGATAATTTTTTAATTTGATCAATGCGGTCAAATTTAACTAAATTCGACTGGAATATACACGTCAGTCATAACTTAGTGAACTTTAGCTTCTCCGATCAAAATTAGCTAAATTTGACCGATTCCGTTTGACCTTTTCTATCACTTCTGACATTGTTTTCAATTTTAAATTTTCCTGAAAATTCAAATCTCCCGCCTTTTTTTAATTTATTTGACCATATCGGTGAATTTTATTTATTGACTACTTGTGTTTAGGCATATTTATAAATTTAACCTAATTTTAATAGTCAATTTTATAATTTCGACTGATATTTGTAGTCAAATTTATAATTTTGACTGATTTCGGGGTAGTCAAGTTTATATATTTGACTGTTTTCGTTCAAATTAAATAAGTGAATGCGACGAAAATAGCAAATTTATCAAGAATATTAAAAAAAAATTATGCCAGGATCCAATTGGTATAGATATGCTATCCCATCTCTAACCAAATCACAAATAACCCAATCCAATCTAATCGCAATAACCCTATCAAAATATACTTTAATTTACAATCTGATGTAAACATAAATTAGATAAACGTTTTATAAAACAAACTTGATTATACACCTTCTATAAGTGATAGTAAAAGTTTTACGCTGCAAATTAATCACTACAACAGTTAGAAATTAATTCACGAAGGTTAGGCTAACGACTTACAACATTATATGCCATTTATACTTGTGCAATCTAGTCTTAAAAGTCAAAATGAGTTTCAAAAAGTTAGCCTCAAAAGAGGAGTTCGTCCCTCATAAACTTGTAGCTATTACAAGGGATATTGCTCTCCTTCTTCGTCTAGGTCTTCATCATCACCATGGTATCTCGATGTCGCGATCCATTCAGCTATTTCAATACTAGTACCCTGTAATTGGAATAAATATATTATCTTCATTGAAATTCAAAGAGAAATAGCATTTTAAAAATAATTTTTCACTACAAATACAGAAAACCAAAGTGCTTAAATCTTCACGCAATCAAAAAAAACTGAAGACCCCACTCACATCTTCTTCAAAATCTGTGAAATGTGAATTATCAGAGTTTGAGTCAATCTCGGAGTTTGATGACTCATTATCAAACTTTGTGATTAGAGCTCTCTTTTTGAGGACTCCTTTATACAACACTTCCTTGGGTGTGCTTTCTCCTCAACCTTCAAGGCGATTGATTTAACTACTATCATGTATCTTGTTCCTTTGCTCTAATCTCAAGCTCATGAGTTTTGAGTATTTCATATATTTCATCTTGAAGACATATCATCAAGTTCATAATTGTGTGTCGGATGATGGTGGCTATTAGATCCTACTTGTTCACGCAATGCTAACAGGAACTTTGCGGTTGGAGTCTTCAAATCATCCTACTTGTCAAAGTGTATGGTCATCCGCTTTTTCTTTATTATACTCCGCTCTCACTTCTAGAACATCCTAGTTTTCTTTGGCAGTTTTGCAACCTATCACTCTGTAGTGTAGTCCTTCTTCTCCTTGGGGATCATTCTCTTGGTTTGCTCTTCTCCAATTTAAAGAGAGAAAGCTAGTTAGCTTTATGAGGTCTATCATTTTATACTGTCAGGTATTATCGTCAGTAGCTTCTAGAAACATAGGAATCGTCAACAAAACATAGGAATCGGCCTCTATGGGATGTCCTTCTTGAGCTTTTATGGTAAGGACACTCGCAGAACAGAAATTCATCTCGAATCTTTACTATGCTTTGGATCAAGCGGATTGTGACCTTCAGAGATGATCCTCACTTCCAAAGGGTGAGAAAATCTAGTCAGGATTGTGTCATGCAATCAGAAACTTCGAAGGTTTGTTGTTGTTATCTCGGAGAATTATGCTCGTTCTTCATGGTGCCTTGATGAGCTGTCGAGATCCTTAGCTCCAAGGAAAAAGGAATCGGTTGTTCCTGTGTTTTACTCATGTTAATCCATCGATCTACGACACCACAAGGGGAGTGTTTTGGTGTAGCTCTTGACAAGCATAAAAGAGCGTCACTCGGCTAATAGGATTGAGAATGGAATTGGCGCTTGCTGTGAAAATCGCGGATATGATCAGGATACCATTTGGAAGACCGCTGAAGAGTAAGTCCCACTGCGATATACTCCTCCGTCCATTGAGTTGTATAGTACTTTATAAAAATGTAGTTTCACAATTATTTATAATTAGAAAAAAAATTTAACAGATTAATCATAAAACTATATTTTGAAAAATCCTGTATAGAATGGTGAGACGAATATAGTATTCTTTAATCTAAAAATATACCAGTTGTTTTTACCTGATTTGGTGTTCCTTCTCTGTAATCACTTGCATTCACCTGTAATGGACCTCTGCTTTACACACTTTATGTACTATTTATGTATGCTAGATTTACAGTTTGTGTTTTCTCTTAAGATGAATGGGAGTGAAGCGGTTCATTTTCGAATATGTTGAGATGTTTTGCCACAAGCATAGCGAAAGGTACTACACCTCGATACTTGTCTTTGGTGATCTTCCGTTGAAGAGATCTATCAACAACTAAGCATGGAGTCAAATGATGTTCGTGCCCTTGGAATAGTGGGCTGGGTGGAGTTGGGAAGAAACTACAGCAGCCAAGGCTTTCTCTCAACGCTCTCCCCCCTTTGTGTAAGTTGTTTTCTGGAAAATGTAAAACAAAATTCACAAGGCGGTAGTCCTCTATTCATTTACTTCAGCAGCTCTCTTGACAGAGCTTTCAGAGCCAAGGATTCTAAGGTTCCGTGACGTTGAAGTGCACTAAGAAATTGAGGGAATTGCTTAGTTCTAAGAAAAGCCCTCGTTGTTCTCGATGATTTGGATCAGTCAAGCTATTCTGAATTTCTCAGTAAGGATTTGCAAGCTGTTCTCAGATGCGCAGAATGATAATTACAGCAAGAGATTTAAACTTGCCAAATAAACTGAAAGTAGAACTGTCAAAAGTAATACATATATGGTGAGGCATCTGAATGAATCAATTCACTGGAGCTCTTTAGCTATCATGCCTTAAAAAATCAAAGCCTCCAGGAAAATACTTAGCTTTGTCTGAAAGTTTTGTTACATTATGCGGAGGCCTTCCATTAGCTCTAAAGATGCTGGTTTCATCTTTATGCGGTAGACAAATATGTTCATTCTGGAAAGCTAAATTTCAAAACTTGAAAAAATTGCCAATGAATGATATCCAAAAAATCCTAAAAATGAGTTATGATGATTAGACGAAGAAGACACGGCGCGAGAAGGCTATTTTCCTTGATATTGTATTCTTCTTCGTGGGAAGAAACATAGATGAGGCTGTTGATGTATTCAAATCCTGTGATTTGTTTCCGGAGGCTGGGTAAACCAATTCTAATCGAAAGGTGTCTACTAACCATTGATGGATATAGATTTCAGATGCATAATCTCATACAGGACATGGGAAGGACATTATTTTTGAAGAATCCAAACATGTCCATGCCGGCGCTTGTACCTGAATCAAGAAGAAGCATGTCAGGCTTTGCAAATCTTGGGGTAAACAAACAGCTAAATATTTTTTTCCTCATTATGAGAAATCATACATGCTTCTATTGTCATTACATAGTTTCTGACGTAACACATTTTACTATTCTATTATCTATTACTGAACATTTCAGGAGAGGATAAGATCGAAGGTCTCATTATCGACTAACAATGTCAATAACAAATACTGCATGCTGAGATATTGAAAGGTTGCCCAAACTTAAGGTTATTGAAATTAGTTGATGTCCATGGTATCAAAGGAAATTTCCAAAACTTCATTTCGTGAGTTAAGGTGCATTAGTTGGCATGGTTGTCCTTGGATGACATTTACCTTCTGCTATTCACTACAAAAACTTTTTCCTGGACATGCCTTTAGCAGATTTGAAACATTGTGGGAAGATTGCCGAGGTATGAAATCAAATATCTTACTAATTCTCTCCTCGTATATATATTAGTATAAATACCGAGAATCACAGAATAGTGGGTATCATGCGAACCACACCAGTGTGATGATCTAAGAAAAAGTTCTTTGAATTACAGTTACCTTCTTGACCATTAAAAATTACAGTTACTTCTTTGCATCATTTGAATTTGGATGGTGAATACATTTGAAAGAATTCGCCGGAGTCAATTGGACACTTGACCAAAATAGACATTTGAATGTGAATGATTGTGTGACTCTAAAACGATTGCCCCCCATCACACAATTGGCTACTCTGAGTTTTCTTGGATATGAGTGGTTGCGAAATCTGAAACTATGCCGCAGCATTGGGCGATATGAAAGGCTTACGAGGGCTTGATGCGAAGTTGTACAGCAATTGAGCAACTGCCGATTCAATTGTCCACATGAAGAAAATTAGTTTCATTTGGATTTGAGCGGGTGTGTGAGAAGCTTAGGAAGTTTAACCTGAGCATTGGTGGACATGGAAGCTATGGAATGGACACTCGAACAACTGCCGACTCGTTTTCAGACCTGCTTAATTTGGCTCTCTGCAATCTGTTAAACGTTCACAGCTGAAGAGATTGCCTGAGCAGTTGGGGAAGATGCAGTGCCTGAGCAGTTGGGGAAGATTGCATCTCATACATCAATTAAAGAATTACCGGATTCTATTGGATCATTGCCTAGGATAGAAATGTTGGATTTCGTAACTGCGAGAAGCTTGCATGTGTCCCAAATAGCATCGGCAATCTTATCATACCTCGTTTACATCTTGTTCGTGAGGACATAATAAAAATTGAGTTGATCGAGGCCGTAACTGATATGAAGTTGGAGGCCCTGCATCTGAGTTGTAATATAAGAGTTTTGTTTGCCCATGATTCTAAGCTTCTCATCTCTGATAGATTTAACACTCTATGATGAGTGCGGGAGTCCCTCTCCAACAAAACCCTTTAGTTTCTTTCAGACTTTAAACACTTGAAAGACTTTGTTTATTCAACTGTAACAAGCATGGGTCATCCTTCCCGAACTACCAATCAATTTTAAAAGAGTTGGCCCTAGATAAGCAGGCTTCACTAGAACAACTACCTGATTTGTCCTACCCAGTGTATTGAAAGCATTACGGCATCGAGGCGCAAACACTTCTGGAGCCTAGGCGCAAAGCGCAAAGCGAGGCGCGTGCTTCTTTGAAGTAGGCGCCATGTTTTACAATTGTTTTTATTTATTATTTAGGATATGATATAGGTTTATAACATAATTTATACTTCATAATATATTAAATCACACTTTAAGCCAAATAACTAATGTATCCTTTATAAATATTAAATAATACTTTAAGAGGAAAAACAATCCTAAATTAATATTAAAATCAAAATTTATGTTTCATAGGCAGAATTCCAGGCTGTACTTTTATTTGGGCCTAAAATCTTTTTTTTGTTATGGGGTTAGGATTTTGGGCCTAAAAGTGACCAAAATTCCTTTTTTTATGGGTTAGTACTTTTGGGCCTTAGAGTGGCCCAATAACATTAAATAGCTTATTATGCGCTTAGCTTCGCTAAAGCGCGCTTTTCTTGCCGCTCTTGTGCTTAAGCGCGCTTTGTGCTTCAGGCTAAAAGCGTGCGCTTCATTGAAGTTGCTTCGCCTCGACATATATGAGGCGCTAAGGGTGCGCTTTGCTTCGCTTTGCGCCTAGGCCGCTTTTCCACAACCTGGTCCTACCCTCAAACACTTGAAGATTATGATCATAATCAGATGCTGCAGCCCTTCAATCTCTCAGCAAACTTCCACCTCATCTTGAATTCCTTAGAGTTAGTGATGTACAAGCCTACAAGGCTTTCCAGATCTGTCACCTTTGAGAGATTTGGAAACACTTGATGTTTATCGCACGGCAGCAATAAAAGTCAATATAAGGAGAGTCACCTGCGTTGGTTGTTGGTCTCTCTTTCCCAGTGATACACATTCACGTTTATTTACCTCTTTTACATTTCTCTTGTATTTACAGTAAGGAAGAACTCGTGGTCTACCTTTGGAGCTATTCTACAAAACAGGGAGATTGCAGAATGGTTCAGCTATAAAAACAGCGGAGCACCTATCTTTTGATGTTGCCACCAAACACGGGAGATAACTTTCTGGACTTGCGTTCTGGTGTGTTTATAATTACATCAACAGGGGACATTCATCATCTTCAGTTTGATATCACAAATATACTGAGGGTGTGACAAATCATTATAGTCATGGGACAGATGCGCTTCATAATTTATATAATGTAGGTCAACTTTATCTGTCATAGAATGCATGGGGGAAGATGAAATTTCAATGAGGAGCGGGGACAAAAATACGGTTTCTTTTGAGCGCCTTTTCAACAAGAAGTGTGATGTGCGGGGGTTCACATTATCTAAAACCGTCGTTCCACAAGCTCTGTTCCCTTTTAATACTCCTTTCGTCCACCTACAAGTTTACACATTTGGTTATATAAAATTTTATTATATTTGATAAGTTTTGAAATGTAAATAACTGAATGAGAAAAAGTGTAAAGAAATAATTAGGACAAAGAGAGTAGATTGTTTCTGTAAATGCTAGGCTTGTTTTAATTCTGAAATTGTAGCTTGGATATACTGTTATTTCTACAAATAAATATATCCATTTTCTACAAAGAGAGATATTGTTCCTGAGATGTTTGCTGTGATATAGAAGTCACTGAACTATATATAATGGACCTGCTCATGAATTAACAAGAAACAACATAAACTCCATGGTCCCATGCAGCATGGAGATGTGATGGCAGTGACAACCGAACTTTAACAGAGACACTTGAGAATAGACGTGCTTCTCAGGGAGCAGTTTCCACAACATGTCACTTCTTGAGTTCTTGTAGTTAATACTCATTATTTTAAAACCTTGTTGCTTATATTGGCTTCCACCTTGTTATGGATTTTGTTAATTTAGCCTTTTGCTTGTGTACAAATGGTTTGTGAGGATGTTATTTAATGAAATTAGGGTATTGCGGATTGATTAATTACTATGATATTGCGGATGATTGATTCATTTGTTAGATTGTTTCTAAATGTTTTGTTATAGTAAAAGGTAGTGAAGAGGATTGGATGGTGGACTAGTTTTGGACACCTATTTTGAATGCTATAATGGCAGGAATACAAAAAATAAACAGAGTTTTGCAATAGATAAATTAAATTACGACGGAAATACATGTTGTAAGTTTAAGTTTTTTCCAGAACTTGCGACGGACGTTCATAAAAGACTTCGTCGGTGGTAGTTACGTTCACGCGGAAATTTCCGTCATGAAATTGAAAATCTACGCGGATTTAAGCGTCGTAAGTTTAGTTATTACTTTAATGAAATTGTGGGTCCCACCAGGCGAACTTAGCGCTGGGCTATACTTACTTGAGCAAAAACGACGTAAATATTCCGTCGTAAATTTTGAACTTACGACAACATATTAGGCTTAATTTCCATCGTAAATCCCTTATGTTGTAGTGTATAAGAAGCATCATTTATCATCCAAATTTTTAATATTGGCAATTGATGTGGAAGATTTTAATTGGTGGTTAATGTGATATAAGTGGGATCATTCCAACTAAAACCCACACAATAATCATTATGTACACACTTATGTACACCAAACATTTTTCTTTTTATATGTGTTGTGTGCTTAAGTATAAGAATGGGAGAAGAGTCGTATTTTGGCATTGTAATGCTCGTTCTATTGTGGTGGTTCCTATTGTCTGTGATTTCTGTGTTGCTTTCTTATATGGAGCTCAACACATCACGGAAGTTTGATAAACTTGTCATCGTTTTTTTCCAAAAAGGGCTCGTTTTTTGAACTAGTATAATTCGGTTGATTGTTATATATGAGATCAGCACATCACCTAAATGTTTATGTATAGAGAAGAGATGAAAACCTCAGTTCTCATCTTAGAGTCACATTTCTAGCCTGTTGGACTGTCAAAGCCAAACTATGGCAAATAGAATGGAATGGAATCGAACGTGAATATTAAAAAAAAAAGTGGATATACATTTTTTTGTAAATGAGATTTCACATATAACTCGTGTAATTTCGGCCGAATATTTTGACGAAATTAGTTATTATTTTGTGATAGTATTTGTTGAACCTGCTATTTTGGGGGCCGTTTTCGATCATTTTTTGCTATCGTTTTCAAAGTTTAAATTTCATGAAAATTAATCTCCACCTTTAATTATTCGAGTAAAGGAACATTGGTCTTACTATTTGTGTTTAGTCTCATTTATAAATTTGACCACTTGTTTTTAGTTAGTCAATTTTAATTGTGACTTATATTTTATTTGTAGTCAATTATAAATTTGACTAATGTTGGGCAGTCCAATTTATAAAATTTGACGTTTTCGTCAATAAAAGTTAAGAAAAATGAAAGTAGTCAATTTATTAAAAATATTACCAAAAAGATGCCATGATTCTTGTGTTAGTATCTAATATGCTACTATCCCGCCTGTAACCAATCAAAAATATCTAATCCAATCCAATCGCAATAACCCAATCAAACTATCCTATAATTTGCAATCTGATGTAAACACAAATTAGATACATTAAACAAACTTGTTATAACCTTCAAATAAGTGAGGGTAAAAGTATTACGCTGCTAAATTAGATAAAAATTAAACAATCTGATTAGACACCATTCAAATAAATGATAGTAAAAGTTTTACGCTGCATCATTAATTACTACAACAATTAGAAATTCATTCACCAAGGTTGGGAATAACAACTTAAACATTATATACACATTTATACTTCTGCATCGTAGTCTTAAAAGTGCGCTAGGAGTTTCAAAAAGTTAGTCTTAAAAGATGAGTTGGTCCCTTATAAATCTTGTATCTATTGCAAGGATATTGCTCTCCTTCTTCGTTCTACGTGCATCATCATCATGGTTTTCGTAAGATGTCGTCATCATGGGAGCTTTTTATACTAGTAACCACTGCAATTGAATAAAATACTATCTTCATAATACAAAGAGAAATAGCATTTTAATATAAATTCTCACTGCAAAACAAGACAACTAAAGTGCTTAAATCTTCACGCCATCACAACTACCCCTCGAAGCAAGAAAAAGGACATCCACCAAATCTTCTTTCACGTCTTCGAAATTATCAACGTTTGCTTTGGTATCACCCATTTCAAAGTTATATGTGTGCAAGTGGTTATTGTCCATCCCGACGCCGACTAGCGTCTAAATTTTTAAATTCAGTTCAGAAACTGGTCAACGGTAGATACCAGTGTTTCTGTGGTTGGAACTGGGCTGGAATTTGCCAGGGGTGAGTATTGCAATGGTGCATTTTATTGGATCCGGGTAAACAGGCTATCTTGCTATCGTTTTGATATCGATGCTGAGAAATTGACCCAAATCGCTTTGCCTCCACAGGCTCGTGGTTCACACTTCCGGCATTTTGGAGAATCTTGTGGACACTTGTACCTTGCAGGTGTCCGAGATAATACAGCAAAATTTTGAATGTGTACGAGCTGAACCTGGTTAATATGAAGTGGAATATCAAGCACTGGGTTCATATTGATCGTCTGATATCTTCATTCCCACAGGTTAATGTGAATGGGGGAAATCAGATGTGTCACTCCACCCAATCGATATTAGGTGTTCTTAGGGGAGAACGGGATGAAGACTCAGCTCTTATTGCAAATGTTTTGGGTTGTTTCGTAAAGAAGTAAGAAGGTTGAGGTGCTGCTATCTGAGCTCCAATGGAAGGATGATTTAGGAGTATTTCTGCTGGACCTCCATTTGTTCCTGCATATCCACTGATTGCAAGCCTACATCATTTGTAAGTATATTATTATATATAGTTTAGTGCTTAAAGTTTAGTTACAATATTTTTGTTTCAATGTATAATTAATTTAGCTGTTCTACTAATCTTGATTTGCATTTATTATTGCGGTTTGTATACTCGAGTTTGTGTTGGGTGTGCATATGGAATAGACATGTTAATATTCTTCCTTGATGTGTATGGTAATTTTAGGACGTGTAAGGCATTTCTTAACTCTGTATACTGGAAGGACCTAGACAAGGCAATACGCTGTACTGCACAGTTTAATGGAGTCAATCTTCCTTCTTTTAAAAAAACATTTATGTCGTCTTAAAACTGTTCATTCTATCAACAATTCAGTTAATTACAAGACAAGGGCAGCTGAAAACACCGATGTGCTTAACATCCCCATTGGAACAACTACTACCGATGACAGAAAATTTAGTGACTGAATTATCATGCGATCTGATATATGCACACCTATTTTGTGGTCTCATATCTGGTCCATATATGAAGTAGCTGAATTTGCTACTTGTTTACTAAGTTTACTTATTACCTAATCTCATACACCAAAGATCTTAAGCGACCAATCCGGCGGAACATCACACAAACATGATGAAATTTTTAATTATTATAAATTTAAAAACTCTAATGTAATATCTTTTATACATAAAAGGAAAAAACATCAAAATATTAATTTTAGTAAATGTCTGATTTACATAAAATGAATTTCTAATAGCAGATACAATCTCCCCCTCAGCCAATCAAACCAGCCATCTCAACCATCAAAAACTTGAGTAAATCATCCTCAAGCTCCTAACTGAATATGAGGTCCTCTTTATAGTGTTTCCATTCCATTAAGCCCATGAGCAGCAGCACGGATATTGTAAATAACTGGCGTACTCCAAATATTGTGTACTGGTTCAACTGGAACAACTACAAGGGTGACTATGTGGCTTGTTACTTCGGACGGTAGGATATTCAAAGCCATCTAGATCAAAAGATCCACTGCAGACTAAGAAAACAAAATATACTTTTCAGATATGAGAAGAATTGGAGAAAAACCAAACCCCTTCAAAGCCAAGATATATCCAGAGTTGGCTTCTCATATTACCGTCTTCCTCTCTATATGTCCATTTATAAAGTGGGGATCAGATATTATAAGATGAAAAGAGAAAAAAAGAAGTAAAATATCTACATGCTACGTACTTGCTTCTTAAACAATTCCATATGTGTCAACTTATATTTTTGAGGAATCTTGCTAAACTCTACTAGTTTTCTAGATGACGGTAAAGCCACAGATCCTGCATGTTTACAATATGTGGGTGGTCTTAATAGGATGTCACAAAACTAAGGAAGCATAAATATAAATTTTATGTCATTATTTTAACAATATACAACATCACGTCAAAAGCTTGGCATTGTATCAGCCAGAGAGTATCATAAATTCTGGAGTTCGATTTTGTAATTATCTTATATTACGGATATGGTAATTACAAAATTGAACTCCAGAATTTGAGATAACCACTTGCTGACACAATGTTAAGCCTTCAAGGAGATGGTGTATATGGTTATAACTACCTGATATCATCTAGGATCTTTTTAATAAATGGAAAGACTAAGGAAGCATAAGTATAAATTTCTAACTCCTATGTCGTCATTTTAACCATATACAATATCTCGTCAAAAGTTTGGCATTGATTCAGGAAAGTGAGTATCTCAAATTCTAGAGTTCGATTTTGTAACTACCTTATATTAGAGATAAGGTAATTACAAAATTGAACTCCAGAATTTCAGATAACCATTTGCTGACACAATGTTAAGCCTTCAAGGAGATGGCGTATATGGTAACTACCCAATATCATCTAAGATTTTTTTTCTAAATAAATGGCAAGACTAAGGAGCATAAGTACACATTTTTAACTCCTATCTCGTCATTTTAACTATATACAACATCTCGTCAAAAATTTGGCATTGAATCAGGAAGTGAGCATCTCAAATTCTGGAGTTCGATTTTGTAATTATCTTATATTAGAGATAAGGTAATTACAAAATTGAACTCCAGAATTTAAGATAACCATTTGCTGATACGATGTTAAGCCTTGAAGGAGATAGCGTATATCGTAACTACCCGATATCATCTAGGATTTATTTTAATAAATGACAAGACTAAGGAAGCATAAGTAAAATATTTATGTCATTATTTAACAATATACAGCATCACGTCAAAAGCTTGACATTGTATTAGCTAGTGAGTATCATAAGTTCTGGAGTTCGATTTTGTAATTACCTTATATTACCGATATGGTAATTACAAAATTGAACTCCAGAATTTAAGATAACCACTTGCTGACACAATGTTAAGCCTTCAAGGAGATGGTGTATATGGTAGCTACCCGATATCATCTAGAATTTTTCTAATAAATAGAAAACTAAAGAAGCATAAGTACAAATGTTTAACTCCTATATCGTCATTTTAATCATATACAATATCTCGTCAAAAGTTTGGCATTGAATCAGGAAGTGAGTATCTCAAATTCTAGAGTTCGATTTTGTAATTACCTTATATTGGAGATAAGGTAATTACAAAATTGAACTCCAGAATTAGGATAACCATTTGCTGACACAATGTTAAGCCTTCAGGGAGATCGCGTATATGGTAATTACTATCCGATATCATCTAGGATTTTTTTTAATAAATGGTAAAACTAAGGAAGCATAAGTACAAATTTCTAAACCCCTATATCGTCATTGTAACCCAACCCTAACATAGGCTCGAAAAACTAATTACTCGATCCCAATTGGTCTTCTTTCTCATAACTCACAAATACATTATAAGATTCTTAGATATAGATAATAGATCTATAATTTTAGTACAAGTGTCATAAAATAGAATAACTGGATTGTTATATATATTGCAATTTTATCAAAAAGTTTTCATTCAAATCTATACAAAATAGTTTACGGTAAAAGTACATTGCAAACTATATCTTATCGGAATTGCTTTTTGTTTTTAAGGTCGTTTTTCTACTACAAGAAATTGCAAAAAAATAAAATTATGAGGAACGCAAATTAATTATAGATCGCAAATAAGAAAAATAAAAGCCATATATATCAATGTGATAGATTTTTACCTATGCAAAGAAAATCATCGCAATGTGGCTTTGAGCTTTACGATTCATGATTGTATGCACCTTTAACAATATTGTAGGATGTAGTAGATATGTCAGTTTTTCTTGATCTCTTCTTCTTTGGGCTACAATTCTCACAGTAGGAGCCAGTTGCCTATGTTGAGGAGTGGTGCCCAAAACTCAAGGCAATTAATTGGATCCAAAAGGTCCAATTGTATAACTCTGAAAACACGACATATATATATATATATATACATATATATATATATATATATATATTACCTTTATGTACAATATTTATCTGGTATAACAAGAATCTATATACTTATCCCATGGATCATTCCTTAGTTAGACCTTGAATATAGAATATAGGAAGAGAAATAGAGAAAATACGAAAACAAGAAGAACTCCTACTCTGTTGTAGTCCTAGCAGATTTCCATAACAAATGCCTCAAAGCAATGCCTTTATCATCCTTGTGCATATTCTCATATAAATGCATAACTCCGAATATGTGTTCTGCATTAGGAAATACAAACTCCAATAAGCATTAATCAGACCATGTATTGATTATATGCGAGATCAGTCCAATTACAACCAAGTAATCACATTTATGTAAATACCATTAAATGCCAAAAGGCACAGACAATATCCTTAGATGACTATCAGTATTTGCAGAACGCTTACCAGCTTTGTTGGTCTATTAGTTAGGGAAAATTTGCAACAAAGTGCTCCATATATAACAATAACAGCATCTTAAACCACCAATCATAATCAGGCTAGCCAAATGGACTGGAAAACATATTAAGTTGTGGATTCCCAACTGAAGTATGTTGGATGGGAACTGGTTGCCTCTTGCTTTTCCTGTGATGCTAGCATAGCTAGAAAATCATCCATAGATGTCTGAGAATGCATGCAGTTAACCAAATTTTATGGATATTTTATACAGACTGGATATTACTAAGATATCATAGTATGATATTATAAGTTAGTTAAACAAATAGTGAAACCATCTTTACAGAGAATTGTGGATTCCCTCCTGCTACGTTTTCCCGTCTCAAAGAGAATTGCAACCTGAATATCTCCCACCAGTCCTTTATGAAACCTGTCTCTGCATCCAGCACAAAGTAAAATTGAAAACATCTGAAATTAATTACCAAAATATATTTAGGGAGACCATCTATGATGGAGAATATGTTTATTTAACCCGTTAGAAATATAAGAATACTCAAGAGTAAAACAATCAAAAATCCCCTTAAACACGAGTTCGACAAATATTATTACACCTACAGCATCTTCTTTTCTGAATTTTTTTTCAACATTGATGCCTTTAGTTGCTTATGTCATATATAGACAGTAATTCGGCCACCTTTTCTGGCCAATCAATTCGTAATTTGGGACCTTTAAAACAAAAAGCCTGATTTGAAGGGCGCAGAGTCCCAATTGAAAAAAGTCAAGTAATTTCGAGACTCTCTCTCCAAAATGTAAAAAGTTGCAAGTTTTTGTTCATAGATTGGGGATGCCAACACATAATGTAAAAAACAAGTAATTTACATGTAGCCATGCAAGTACCATATAAACATATAAGATTCTGAGTCCAACAGTTAACAATTACTATAATAGCACAAGAAAGCTTACACGATACAGGCTTCGAGCTCTGACTCTGATGGGAAAAATTTCTTATATGAAATGTATTCAGCCGCCGCTGCAGATGGTTTCAACCCTAATTTTTGTGTGAAATGGATAGGGCGCGGTCATATTTTAAGAGATTACTAGCTTGGGCCGTGCAGGGCCGGCTCAACTAAATTTGAGGCCCTAAGCAGACTTGAAAATGAGGCCTTTTTATATAAAAAATATTTTTTATTTAAAACCGTATATATTTTAGATTATTATAAATTAATTACGCACAAAAATTTATATACCATTTTATATGTTGTTTTTTTATTTATTATTAGGTTTATTTGTACATTAATGTAACATTTAAATTAATTAAACATTGGAAAAGTACTATAACATAAAAAGTAGAAATCATATAATTTATAATAATGTAAAACTTGTAAAAAATAAATATTATATATTTTAGATGATAAATTTTATTACATTTATTAAGTACTTAATACACATGCGACTAAAAATTTAAAATCATTTGATTCATTTAATTCTCACTTTTAAGTTAATCTTATTTATATTATTAATATTTCATATTATATATATATATATATATATATATATATATATATTATCTTTTTAAAGTTCACTGGTTCATATTTGTTTTAGATATTTTGTTTTTTTCATATTTACGAACAAAAATTTAAATATTATTATTTCAATATATATACTTTCATAAAATTTTGAGGCCCTTTTCAGGTTGGGGGCCTAAGCGACCCCTTAGATGGCCTTAGTGTTGAGCCGGCGCCGTGCCAAGCACATTTTTAAATAATTTTTATGATTTTGTACTTTTTTTATTCTGAATAAAAATTTGGTGTTTAAATTTTTATACAAAAAAAAAATTAAAAATAAGTTGTAGAACTATGTTTTATATGCGCCTTAAAATGCGTGTCGAGCAGTGTGAAAAAACTGTAAATAAATGAGGGGGACAGAGGGAGTATTATTTATTATAATTATATTTTTTTTTCTTGAATTATATTATTATCCTCTTAATATACTTATATACACTATAGTTATTTAGATATAAAACTTTATATATACATTTGATCTTATCTTGATTTTTGAATTTTTTTTTTAAAAGTCTCAAATACATGTTATGATATGTATTTATTTCACAATGATATATTTTATTTTAGTAAAATCAGTATGTTGTTTTGATTTTCAAAGAGATTGAAAAAAAATATTGCAATTGACTTTAGGGTATCTTATGTATAGTAAAATTGAAATTTTTTAATTTATAATTATTTTGGAAGTCTAATCGGTAAATTTTCTGTGTGAGGCTAGTTAGAATTATGATATGTATTAATTTAAAAAAGATATTTTATTTTAATAGAATTATTGTGTTATTTATGATTTCCAAAAGAGATAAAAAAATATTTTACAATTGATTTGTCGGGTATTTAATTGCTCATAAAATTTCTTCTTAATTAATTTTATGATTTATAAGAAGTCTAAAACAACACATATTTACATTTTATTAATTTGAAATTTTTAAATGATGTGTGAAATTTTTATCATGCTCCACTGTTTTTTTGTAAAGATGATTATATAGGTACTTGTTTAAGCCCCGGTTGTGCTGACATGAATATCGATAATAAGTATATAAGAAGTCCATATAATTTACATATATTTTATCCATACATGTATTTTCTTGAAACAAGTTTTGGTGATCATGGTGTGAATAATCAATGTCTCTTGATCTCAACTCCAGCGTTAACAAGGTCGCAACTTTACTCTTCCTCTCTAACCAACCATGCTCTCTTCTCCTCTTTTGGTCTATAAAAAGATCATTTCTTGATCCATTTTGAAACCATGCATGCTCAATTTCACGTTCATGGGAGCTAGCTTAAAGAGTCTGCTCGAGAACAAGGCATACTAAGAGAATGATAGGCGCCACAAATAACCAACCAATTTTTTCGTAATTAAGTTTTGGCGGTACTTATTATAAGAGTGTTTGATCCATGTTTGAAAGCATAAGTACATATGGTAATTTCATTACGTTCACCAAAACTGTAAAATAGTACTCGAGTTTAACATGTGTCAAGATACAAAAGGGATTTGCACTGGTGATAAATCATACAGCTGTGAAACCTATCCAATTTTAAGTGTTAAAAAGAGAGATCCTAATTTTGAAATATTTATGAAAGATTTCAATTGATAAACCGCCATCCAGAATTGAGAGTGCATAATATGCGAACCTGGGCCATTTGAATTACTTTTCTGCAGATTTAAAAAGAGTATTTGAATGAGAGCATGATTGGATAGCCCACGTAGTTAAGTGTTTATCCTCCGTTGTCTCATGTCCTGGGCTCGACTTTGGCTCATCTCGAGAATATATGGTCGTCCTCACCAGCTTCAGCATGGTTAAGCCCTTGTGTTGCTAATGTATGGCTGTCGACTATTAGTTACCCTCCTCATCAATTGATAGTTTAATTAACTGTGACCAACCTTGGCACATCAGTTTGCACATAGCTTTGACTTGTAGTATAGATTAATAATGTCAGTGCCCCATCTGGTATATTTACAGGTGGGATTATGACAGGAACAAAAAGGTCATGACAATTTTTATTTAAAATGTAGCCGGAAATTTGAATTTGACGAAAAAAATTGGAGGTGAAAAATCAGAGCTAAAAATGGCCGATTGAAGTCAAATTAGGCGGTCAAATTTAAGAAGTCATATTTAACCGGTCATATTTAAGCAGTCACATTTAATTAAATATGACCGAAAATGTTAAATTCCACTAAGCTATCTCTGACAAACAATTTCCGGTCAAATTTAGCTAAATTCGACTACGCGCTATCAAATTTAATTAAATATGACCGAAAATTGGCGGTCAAATTTACCCGTTTTTGTTGTAGCACGCAATCAAAACTAAAACCCAAGAAACTACACAAATCTTCTTTATAGTCTTCGAAATTATCAGAGTTTGAGCCATCATCAGAGTTTGATGACTCATTATCAAACTTTGTGATTAGAGCCTTTCTTTTTGAGTGACTCCTCTTTACAACAACTTCTTTGGGTGCTTTCTCCTTAACCTTCAAGGTAATTGATTTAAACTTACCACCATGTATCTTGCTCCTTAGCTCTATATCAAGCTCATAAATTTCATCAACAGACATAATCATCGTCAACAAACCTATTTGTTTTAATTTTTTAAACTCAAATAATTTAATTCTTTATAAAATTTCTATCATGTTTCAGAATTCAAATAGATAAGGAGTAATACCAAAATACCGAAATTTGTTTATCATCATATATTTTTTAATTTAATCATTATTATTATACTACTACTCCCTCTGTCATTGTATACGTTTTTTTTTCACTGCTCGACACGCTTTTTAAGACTCTTATAAAACATAGTTTTACAACTTTTTTTTCAGATTTTCTTTTTTTGTATAAAAATATAAATGTTATACTTTTACAAAAAAAAGAAAATCTTAAAAATAATTTACATAACTATATTATATTGAAGCATTAAAGTCCGTGCCGCGCCCCCGTCCCCCAATGTATACTATTGACTGGGACGGAGGGAGTATGAAAGACTTTTATATTGATTATAATTTTGTAATGTAATGATTATTCCACCGACAAAACTATATCACAAAACAAACTATTTCTTTTAATTTTTGAAAATCAAATTATTTGATTTACAAACAACTCTGTACAATTTCCTATCATGTTTTAGAATTCAGATAAATATGAAGTTCATCTTGATATTATTAACATAATTCATATTAATACAAAATTTCATTCATTCACGGCCCTTTACAAGATTACGATAAAAACGAAATGATCGTGGTAATGATGACATGAATAGAAACTCAACTACAATGAAGTTACAACAATCGTCCATTTTGCACTATGTAGTAAATCTCAAATAATAAGCAAGTACCCATGTTTTTCACAAAATTTATTGGACACAATAAACAAAACAACAAACTTAGCTTGTATAAACAAAATAACCACATTTCATTTCATTTTGCTAAAGCGCCCCCCGACAAGAAATGGTAACTAGGAAGAACCCTAAATCTCAAAAATTATGTTCACCATCAGCAGAATTGATCGGGGGCAACGATAGCTTACTGGATCTTATCTTTCCCCGTCTCCCTGTCAGATCACTGACCCGATTCAAATCGGTATCAAAACAATGGTGTGCCCTTATCTCCGATGCCCACTTCGGCCGCCGCCACACTGTTGAAAACCCTAGTTCTCGCATCCCCTCTGGACTCTACTTATACAGGCCTGTCTGTTATCGGGATAATACAGTTCATTCAATCTCTGTTGATGAATTAGGGCGTAAAATTCCTTCTTGTTCAGATACAGTTGAAATACCTGATCATGCTCCAATTAAGTTGATGCGGATGGTATAGTCTTGTAATGGATTGTCTTTATTTAGATTCAATGCTCTTTATGCTCTTAATTTCTATTGTGTTCGTAATTTAGTTACAAATCAACTAAAGTTAGTACCTCTGCCCAAATTAAATGCTTAAAATTATAGTCATGTTGCTACTTGTTGTTTGGCGTTTGACCCTTTGGTATCACCCCATTTCAAAGTTATATGTGTGCAAGTGGTTATTTGTCCATCCCGACGCCGACTAGCGTCTAAATTTTTAAAATTCAGTTCAGAAACTGGTCAACGGGTAGATACCAGTGTTTCTGTGGTTGGAACTGGGCTGGAATTTGCCAGGGGTGAGTATTGCAATGGTGCATTTTATTGGATCCGGGTAAACAGGCTATCTTGCTATCGTTTTGATATCGATGCTGAGAAATTGACCCAAATCGCTTTGCCTCCACAGGCTCGTGGTTCACACTTCCGGCATTTTGGAGAATCTTGTGGACACTTGTACCTTGCAGGTGTCCGAGATAATACAGCAAAAATTTTGAATGTGTACGAGCTGAACCTGGTTAATATGAAGTGGAATATCAAGCACTGGGTTCATATTGATCGTCTGATATCTTCATTCCCACAGGTTAATGTGAATGGGGGAAATCAGATGTGTCACTCCACCCAATCGATATTAGGTGTTCTTAGGGGAGAACGGGATGAAGACTCAGCTCTTATTGCAAATGTTTTGGTTCAAGAGTAAGAAGGTTGAGGTGCTGCTATCTGAGCTCCAATGGAAGGATGATATTAGGAGTATTTCTGCTGGACCTCCATTTGTTCCTGCATATACACTGATTGCAAGCCTACATCATTTGTAAGTATATTATTATATATAGTTTAGTGCTTAAAGTTTAGTTACAATATTTTTGTTTCAATGTATAATTAATTTAGCTGTTCTACTAATCTTGATTTGCATTTTATTATTGCGGTTTGTATACTCGAGTTTGTGTTGGGTGTGCATATGGGAATAGACATGTTAATATTCTTCCTTGATGTGTATGGTAATTTTAGGACGTGTAAGGCATTTCTTAACTCTGTATACTGGAAGGACCTAGACAAGGCAATACGCTGTACTGCACAGTTTAATGGAGTCAATCTTCCTTCTTTTAAAAAAACATTTATGTCGTCTTAAAACTGTTCATTCTATCAACAATTCAGTTAATTACAAGACAAGGGCAGCTGAAAAACACCGATGTGCTTAACATCCCCATTGGAACAACTACTACCGATGACAGAAAATTTAGTGACTGAATTATCATGCGATCTGATATATGCACACCTATTTGTGGTCTCATATCTGGTCCATATATGAAGTAGCTGAATTTGCTACTTGTTTACTAAGTTTACTTATTACCTAATCTCATACACCAAAGATCTTAAGCGACCAATCCGGCGGAACATCACACAAACATGATGAAATTTTTAATTATTATAAATTTAAAAACTCTAATGTAATATCTTTTATACATAAAAGGAAAAAACATCAAAATATTAATTTTAGTAAATGTCTGATTTACATAAAATGAATTTCTAATAGCAGATACAATCTCCCCCTCAGCCAATCAAACCAGCCATCTCAACCATCAAAAACTTGAGTAAATCATCCTCAAGCTCCTAACTGAATATGAGGTCCTCTTTATAGTGTTTCCATTCCATTAAGCCCATGAGCAGCAGCACGGATATTGTAAATAACTGGCGTACTCCAAATATTGTGTACTGGTTCAACTGGAACAACTACAAGGGTGACTATGTGGCTTGTTACTTCGGACGGTAGGATATTCAAAGCCATCTAGATCAAAAGATCCACTGCAGACTAAGAAAACATAAAATATACTTTTCAGATATGAGAAGAATTGGAGAAAAACCAAACCCCTTCAAAGCCAAGATATATCCAGAGTTGGCTTCTCATATTACCGTCTTCCTCTCTATATGTCCATTTATAAAGTGGGGATCAGATATTATAAGATGAAAAGAGAAAAAAAGAAGTAAAATATCTACATGCTACGTACTTGCTTCTTAAACAATTCCATATGTGTCAACTTATATTTTTGAGGAATCTTGCTAAACTCTACTAGTTTTCTAGATGACGGTAAAGCCACAGATCCTGCATGTTTACAATATGTGGGTGGTCTTAATAGGATGTCACAAAACTAAGGAAGCATAAATATAAATTTTATGTCATTATTTTAACAATATACAACATCACGTCAAAAGCTTGGCATTGTATCAGCCAGAGAGTATCATAAATTCTGGAGTTCGATTTTGTAATTATCTTATATTACGGATATGGTAATTACAAAATTGAACTCCAGAATTTGAGATAACCACTTGCTGACACAATGTTAAGCCTTCAAGGAGATGGTGTATATGGTTATAACTACCTGATATCATCTAGGATCTTTTTAATAAATGGAAAGACTAAGGAAGCATAAGTATAAATTTCTAACTCCTATGTCGTCATTTTAACCATATACAATATCTCGTCAAAAGTTTGGCATTGATTCAGGAAAGTGAGTATCTCAAATTCTAGAGTTCGATTTTGTAACTACCTTATATTAGAGATAAGGTAATTACAAAATTGAACTCCAGAATTTCAGATAACCATTTGCTGACACAATGTTAAGTCTAAGATTTTTTTTCTAAATAAATGGCAAGACTAAGGAGCATAAGTACACATTTTTAACTCCTATCTCGTCATTTTAACTATATACAACATCTCGTCAAAAATTTGGCATTGAATCAGGAAGTGAGCATCTCAAATTCTGGAGTTCGATTTTGTAATTATCTTATATTAGAGATAAGGTAATTACAAAATTGAACTCCAGAATTTAAGATAACCATTTGCTGATACGATGTTAAGCCTTGAAGGAGATAGCGTATATCGTAACTACCCGATATCATCTAGGATTTATTTTAATAAATGACAAGACTAAGGAAGCATAAGTAAAATATTTATGTCATTATTTAACAATATACAGCATCACGTCAAAAGCTTGACATTGTATTAGCTAGTGAGTATCATAAGTTCTGGAGTTCGATTTTGTAATTACCTTATATTACCGATATGGTAATTACAAAATTGAACTCCAGAATTTAAGATAACCACTTGCTGACACAATGTTAAGCCTTCAAGGAGATGGTGTATATGGTAGCTACCCGATATCATCTAGAATTTTTCTAATAAATAGAAAGACTAAAGAAGCATAAGTACAAATGTTTAACTCCTATATCGTCATTTTAATCATATACAATATCTCGTCAAAAGTTTGGCATTGAATCAGGAAGTGAGTATCTCAAATTCTAGAGTTCGATTTTGTAATTACCTTATATTGGAGATAAGGTAATTACAAAATTGAACTCCAGAATTTAGGATAACCATTTGCTGACACAATGTTAAGCCTTCAGGGAGATCGCGTATATGGTAATTACTATCCGATATCATCTAGGATTTTTTTTAATAAATGGTAAAACTAAGGAAGCATAAGTACAAATTTCTAACCCCTATATCGTCATTGTAACCCAACCCTAACATAGGCTCGAAAAACTAATTACTCGATCCCAATTGGTCTTCTTTCTCATAACTCACAAATACATTATAAGATTTCTTAGATATAGATTAATAGATCTATAATTTTAGTACAAGTGTCATAAAATAGAATAACTGGATTGTTATATATATTTCAATTTTATCAAAAAGTTTCATTCAAATCTATACAAAATAGTTTACGGTAAAAGTACATTGCAAACTATATCTTATCGGAATTGCTTTTTTTTTTTTAAGGTCGTTTTTCTACTACAAGAAATTGCAAAAAAAATAAAATTATGAGGAACGCAAATTAATTATAGATCGCAAATAAGAAAATAAAAGCCATATATATCAATGTGATAGATTTTTACCTATGCAAAGAAAATCATCGCAATGTGGCTTTGAGCTTTACGATTCATGATTGTATGCACCTTTAACAATATTGTAGGATGTAGTAGATATGTCAGTTTTTCTTGATCTCTTCTTCTTTGGGCTACAATTCTCACAGTAGGAGCCAGTTGCCTATGTTGAGGAGTGGTGCCCAAAACTCAAGGCAATTAATTGGATCCAAAAGGTCCAATTGTATAACTCTGAAAACACGACATATATATATACATATATATATATATATATATATATATATATATATATATATTACCTTTATGTACAATATTTATCTGGTATAACAAGAATCTATATACTTATCCCATGGATCATTCCTTAGTTAGACCTTGAATATAGAATATAGGAAGAGAAATAGAGAAAATACGAAAACAAGAAGAACTCCTACTCTGTTGTAGTCCTAGCAGATTTCCATAACAAATGCCTCAAAGCAATGCCTTTATCATCCTTGTGCATATTCTCATATAAATGCATAACTCCGAATATGTGTTCTGCATTAGGAAATACAAACTCCAATAATGCATTAATCAGACCATGTATTGATTATATGCGAGATCAGTCCAATTACAACCAAGTAATCACATTTATGTAAAATACCATTAAATGCCAAAAGGCACAGACAATATCCTTAGATGACTATCAGTATTTGCAGAACGCTTACCAGCTTTGTTGGTCTATTAGTTAGGGAAAATTTTGCAACAAAGTGCTCCATATATAACAATAACAGCATCTAAACCACCAATCATAATCAGGCTAGCCAAATGGACTGGAAAACATATTAAGTTGTGGATTCCCAACTGAAGTATGTTGGAATGGGAACTGGTTGCCTCTTGCTTTTCCTGTGATGCTAGCATAGCTAGAAAATCATCCATAGATGTCTGAGAATGCATGCAGTTAACCAAATTTTATGGATATTTTATACAGACTGGATATTACTAAGATATCATAGTATGATATTATAAGTTAGTTAAACAAATAGTGAAACCATCTTTACAGAGAATTGTGGATTCCCTCCTGCTACGTTTTTCCGTCTCAAAGAGAATTGCAACCTGAATATCTCCCACCAGTCCTTTATGAAACCTGTCTCTGCATCCAGCACAAAGTAAAATTTGAAAACATCTGAAATTAATTACCAAAATATATTTAGGGAGACCATCTATGATGGAGAATATGTTTATTTAACCCGTTAGAAATATAAGAATACTCAAGAGTAAAACAATCAAAAATCCCCTTAAACACGAGTTCGACAAATATTATACACCTACAGCATCTTCTTTTCTGAATTTTTTTCAACATTGATGCCTTTAGTTGCTTATGTCATATATAGAACAGTAATTCGGCCACCTTTTCTGGCCAATCAATTCGTAATTTGGGACCTTTAAAACAAAAAGCCTGATTTGAAGGGCGCAGAGTCCCAATTGAAAAAAGTCAAGTAATTTCGAGACTCTCTCTCCAAAATGTAAAAAGTTGCAAGTTTTTGTTCATAGATTGGGGATGCCAACACATAATGTAAAAAACAAGTAATTTACATGTAGCCATGCAAGTACCATATAAACATATAAGATTCTGAGTCCAACAGTTAACAATTACTATAATAGCACAAGAAAGCTTACACGATACAGGCTTCGAGCTTTGACTCTGATGGGAAAAATTTCTTATATGAAATGTATTCAGCCGCCGCTGCAGATGGTTTCAACCCTAATTTTTTGTGTGAAATGGATAGGGCGCGGTCATATTTTAAGAGATTACTAGCTTGGGCCGTGCAGGGCCGGCTCAACTAAATTTGAGGCCCTAAGCAGACTTGAAAATGAGGCCTTTTTATATAAAAAATATTTTTTATTTAAAACCGTATATATTTTAGATTATTATAAATTAATTACGCACAAAAATTTATATACCATTTTATATGTTGTTTTTTTATTTATTATTAGGTTTATTTGTACATTAATGTAACATTTAAATTAATTAAACATTGGAAAAGTACTATAACATAAAAAGTAGAAATCATATAATTTATAATAATGTAAAACTTGTGAAAAATAAATATTATATATTTTAGATGATAAATTTTATTACATTTATTAAGTACTTAATACACATGCGACTAAAAAATTTAAAATCATTTGATTCATTTAATTCTCACTTTTTAAGTTAATCTTATTTATATTTATTAATATTTCATATTATATATATATATATATATATATATTATCTTTTTAAAGTTCACTGGTTCATATTTGTTTTAGATATTTTGTTTTTTTCATATTTACGAACAAAAATTTAAATATTATTATTTCAATATATATACTTTCATAAAATTTTGAGGCCCTTTTCAGGTTGGGGGCCTAAGCGACCCCTTAGATGGCCTTAGTGTTGAGCCGGCGCCGTGCCAAGCACATTTTTAAATAATTTTTATGATTTTGTACTTTTTTTATTCTGAATAAAAATTTGGTGTTTAAATTTTTATACAAAAAAAAAAATTAAAAATAAGTTGTAGAACTATGTTTTATATGCGCCTTAAAATGCGTGTCGAGCAGTGTGAAAAAACTGTAAATAAATGAGGGGGACAGAGGGAGTATTATTTATTATAATTATATTTTTTTTTCTTGAATTATATTATTATCCTCTTAATATACTTATATACACTATAGTTATTTAGATATAAAACTTTATATATACATTTGATCTTATCTTGATTTTTGAATTTTTTTTTTAAAAAGTCTCAAATACATGTTATGATATGTATTTATTTCACAATGATATATTTTATTTTAGTAAAATCAGTATGTTGTTTTGATTTTCAAAGAGATTGAAAAAAAATATTGCAATTGACTTTAGGGTATCTTATGTATAGTAAAATTGAAATTTTTTAATTTATAATTATTTTGGAAGTCTAATCGGTAAATTTTCTGTGTGAGGCTAGTTAGAATTATGATATGTATTAATTTAAAAAAGATATTTTATTTTAATAGAATTATTGTGTTATTTATGATTTCCAAAAGAGATAAAAAAATATTTTACAATTGATTTGTCGGGTATTTAATTGTTCATAAAATTTCTTCTTAATTAATTTTATGATTTATAAGAAGTCTAAAACAACACATATTTACATTTTATTAATTTGAAATTTTTAAATGATGTGTGAAATTTTTATCATGCTCCACTGTTTTTTTGTAAAGATGATTATATAGGTACTTGTTTAAGCCCCGGTTGTGCTGACATGAATATCGATAATAAGTATATAAGAAGTCCATATAATTTACATATATTTTATCCATACATGTATTTTCTTGAAACAAGTTTTGGTGATCATGGTGTGAATAATCAATGTCTCTTGATCTCAACTCCAGCGTTAACAAGGTCGCAACTTTACTCTTCCTCTCTAACCAACCATGCTCTCTTCTCCTCTTTTGGTCTATAAAAAGATCATTTCTTGATCCATTTTGAAACCATGCATGCTCAATTTCACGTTCATGGGAGCTAGCTTAAAGAGTCTGCTCGAGAACAAGGCATACTAAGAGAATGATAGGCGCCACAAATAACCAACCAATTTTTTCGTAATTAAGTTTTGGCGGTACTTATTATAAGAGTGTTTGATCCATGTTTGAAAGCATAAGTACATATGGTAATTTCATTACGTTCACCAAAACTGTAAAATAGTACTCGAGTTTAACATGTGTCAAGATACAAAAGGGATTTGCACTGGTGATAAATCATACAGCTGTGAAACCTATCCAATTTTAAGTGTTAAAAAGAGAGATCCTAATTTTGAAATATTTATGAAAGATTTCAATTGATAAACCGCCATCCAGAATTGAGAGTGCATAATATGCGAACCTGGGCCATTTGAATTACTTTTCTGCAGATTTAAAAAGAGTATTTGAATGAGAGCATGATTGGATAGCCCACGTAGTTAAGTGTTTATCCTCCGTTGTCTCATGTCCTGGGCTCGACTTTGGCTCATCTCGAGAATATATGGTCGTCCTCACCAGCTTCAGCATGGTTAAGCCCTTGTGTTGCTAATGTATGGCTGTCGACTATTAGTTACCCTCCTCATCAATTGATAGTTTAATAACCTTGGCACATCAGTTTGCACATAGCTTTGACTTGTAGTATAGATTAATAATGTCAGTGCCCCATCTGGTATATTTACAGGTGGGATTATGACAGGAACAAAAAGGTCATGACAATTTTTATTTAAAATGTAGCCGGAAATTTGAATTTGACGAAAAAAATTGGAGGTGAAAAATCAGAGCTAAAAATGGCCGATTGAAGTCAAATTAGGCGGTCAAATTTAAGAAGTCATATTTAACCGGTCATATTTAAGCAGTCACATTTAATTAAATATGACCGAAAATGTTAAATTCCACTAAGCTATCTCTGACAAACAATTTCCGGTCAAATTTAGCTAAATTCGACTACGCGCTGTCAAATTTAATTAAATATGACCGAAAATTGGCGGTCAAATTTACCCGTTTTTGTTGTAGCACGCAATCAAAACTAAAACCGAAGAAACTACACAAATCTTCTTTATAGTCTTCGAAATTATCAGAGTTTGAGCCATCATCAGAGTTTGATGACTCATTATCAAACTTTGTGATTAGAGCCTTTCTTTTTGAGTGACTCCTCTTTACAACAACTTCCTTGGGTGCTTTCTCCTTAACCTTCAAGGTGATTGATTTAAACTTACCACCATGTATCTTGCTCCTTAGCTCTATATCAAGCTCATAAATTTCATCAACAGACATAATCATCGTCAACAAACCTATTTGTTTTAATTTTTTAAACTCAAATAATTTAATTCTTTATAAAATTTCTATCATGTTTCAGAATTCAAATAGATAAGGAGTAATACCAAAATACCGAAATTTGTTTATCATCATATATTTTTTAATTTAATCATTATTATTATACTACTACTCCCTCTGTCATTGTATACGTTTTTTTTTCACTGCTCGACACGCTTTTTAAGACTCTTATAAAACATAGTTTTACAACTTTTTTTTCAGATTTTCTTTTTTTGTATAAAAATATAAATGTTATACTTTTACAAAAAAAAGAAAATCTTAAAAATAATTTACATAACTATATTATATTGAAGCATTAAAGTCCGTGCCGCGCCCCCGTCCCCCAATGTATACTATTGACTGGGACGGAGGGAGTATGAAAGACTTTTATATTGATTATAATTTTGTAATGTAATGATTATTCCACCGACAAAACTATATCACAAAACAAACTATTTATTTTAATTTTTGAAAATCAAATTATTTGATTTACAAACAACTCTGTACAATTTCCTATCATGTTTTAGAATTCAGATAAATATGAAGTTCATCTTGATATTATTAACATAATTCATATTAATACAAAATTTCATTCATTCACGGCCCTTTACAAGATTACGATAAAAACGAAATGATCGTGGTAATGATGACATGAATAGAAACTCAACTACAATGAAGTTACAACAATCGTCCATTTTGCACTATGTAGTAAATCTCAAATAATAAGCAAGTACCCATGTTTTTCACAAAATTTATTGGACACAATAAACAAGACAACAAACTTAGCTTGTATAAACAAAATAACCACATTTCATTTCATTTTGCTAAAGCGCCGCCTGACAAGAAATGGTAACTAGGAAGAACCCTAAATCTCAAAAATTATGTTCACCATCAGCAGAATTGATCGGGGGCAACGATAGCTTACTGGATCTTATCTTTCCCCGTCTCCCTGTCAGATCACTGACCCGATTCAAATCGGTATCAAAACAATGGTGTGCCCTTATCTCCGATGCCCACTTCGGCCGCCGCCACACTGTTGAAAACCCTAGTTCTCGCATCCCCTCTGGACTCTACTTATACAGGCCTGTCTGTTATCGGGATAATACAGTTCATTCAATCTCTGTTGATGAATTAGGGCGTAAAATTCCTTCTTGTTCAGATACAGTTGAAATACCTGATCATGCTCCAATTAAGTTGATGCGGATGGTATAGTCTTGTAATGGATTGTCTTTATTTAGATTCAATGCTCTTTATGCTCTTAATTTCTATTGTGTTCGTAATTTAGTTACAAATCAACTAAAGTTAGTACCTCTGCCCAAATTAAATGCTTAAAATTATAGTCATGTTGCTACTTGTTGTTTGGCGTTTGACCCTTTGGTATCACCCCATTTCAAAGTTATATGTGTGCAAGTGGTTATTTGTCCATCCCGACGCCGACTAGCGTCTAAATTTTTAAAATTCAGTTCAGAAACTGGTCAACGGGTAGATACCAGTGTTTCTGTGGTTGGAACTGGGCTGGAATTTGCCAGGGGTGAGTATTGCAATGGTGCATTTTATTGGATCCGGGTAAACAGGCTATCTTGCTATCGTTTTGATATCGATGCTGAGAAATTGACCCAAATCGCTTTGCCTCCACAGGCTCGTGGTTCACACTTCCGGCATTTTGGAGAATCTTGTGGACACTTGTACCTTGCAGGTGTCCGAGATAATACAGCAAAAATTTTGAATGTGTACGAGCTGAACCTGGTTAATATGAAGTGGAATATCAAGCACTGGGTTCATATTGATCGTCTGATATCTTCATTCCCACAGGTTAATGTGAATGGGGGAAATCAGATGTGTCACTCCACCCAATCGATATTAGGTGTTCTTAGGGGAGAACGGGATGAAGACTCAGCTCTTATTGCAAATGTTTTGGTTCAAGAGTAAGAAGGTTGAGGTGCTGCTATCTGAGCTCCAATGGAAGGATGATATTAGGAGTATTTCTGCTGGACCTCCATTTGTTCCTGCATATACACTGATTGCAAGCCTACATCATTTGTAAGTATATTATTGTATATAGTTTAGTGCTTAAAGTTTAGTTACAATATTTTTGTTTCAATGTATAATTAATTTAGCTGTTCTACTAATCTTGATTTGCATTTTATTATTGCGGTTTGTATACTCGAGTTTGTGTTGGGTGTGCATATGGGAATAGACATGTTAATATTCTTCCTTGATGTGTATGGTAATTTTAGGACGTGTAAGGCATTTCTTAACTCTGTATACTGGAAGGACCTAGACAAGGCAATACGCTGTACTGCACAGTTTAATGGAGTCAATCTTCCTTCTTTTAAAAAAACATTTATGTCGTCTTAAAACTGTTCATTCTATCAACAATTCAGTTAATTACAAGACAAGGGCAGCTGAAAAACACCGATGTGCTTAACATCCCCATTGGAACAACTACTACCGATGACAGAAAATTTAGTGACTGAATTATCATGCGATCTGATATATGCACACCTATTTTGTGGTCTCATATCTGGTCCATATATGAAGTAGCTGAATTTGCTACTTGTTTACTAAGTTTACTTATTACCTAATCTCATACACCAAAGATCTTAAGCGACCAATCCGGCGGAACATCACACAAACATGATGAAATTTTTAATTATTATAAATTTAAAAACTCTAATGTAATATCTTTTATACATAAAAGGAAAAAACATCAAAATATTAATTTTAGTAAATGTCTGATTTACATAAAATGAATTTCTAATAGCAGATACAATCTCCCCCTCAGCCAATCAAACCAGCCATCTCAACCATCAAAAACTTGAGTAAATCATCCTCAAGCTCCTAACTGAATATGAGGTCCTCTTTATAGTGTTTCCATTCCATTAAGCCCATGAGCAGCAGCACGGATATTGTAAATAACTGGCGTACTCCAAATATTGTGTACTGGTTCAACTGGAACAACTACAAGGGTGACTATGTGGCTTGTTACTTCGGACGGTAGGATATTCAAAGCCATCTAGATCAAAAGATCCACTGCAGACTAAGAAAACATAAAATATACTTTTCAGATATGAGAAGAATTGGAGAAAAACCAAACCCCTTCAAAGCCAAGATATATCCAGAGTTGGCTTCTCATATTACCGTCTTCCTCTCTATATGTCCATTTATAAAGTGGGTGTTGAGTTATATGGGGCTGTAAAGTAATATACTTTGTATTAATTCAATATGATTTAACTTGAATACAAAAGACTTGACTAAACCAGCCTTTATATAGATAGGCTTATATGAGAACATAAAAAGACATCACAAGCACATTAAATCAGATACATGTATATTCTGAATACATTGAACTTTAGAATACATGAATCTTGGAACACAGCAGAATCCTCCAGAATAGCATGACATTCAATACGTTAATTTCCAACATTCTCCCCCTTAACGTATTGACGGATTCCAAGAGCTTCTCTTAACTGCTGAAACCTTTGCTTTGGTAATGCCTTAGTGAATATGTCTGCAACTTGGTCTTCAGACGGACAAAACACAAGCTTTATCTCACCATCTTCAACCGCATCCCGAATGAAATGATGTTTGAGTGCAATATGCCTCGTTCTATTATTGTTAACAGGATTTTTAGCCATATCAATTGCTGACTTGTTGTCACAATAAATCGGGGTGCCATCTTGTTGTTCACAAACAAAATCTGTAAATATTCTCCTCAGCCATATTACTTGAGAAGTGGCTACTGCTGCAGATACATATTCTGCTTCGGCGGTAGACTGCGCAACAGTGTCTTGTTTCTTAGATTGCCATGAAAATATTCCTGATCCAAGAGAAAAACAATAGCCTGATGTACTTTTCAGATCATCTCCGCATCCTCCAAGATCACTATCACTGTAACCGATGAGTTTTACTTCTTTGTTTTTCTCATAACAAAGACCATAGTCTAGTGTTCCTTGAATGTAACGAAGAACATGTTTTGCAGCTCCAAGATGTATGTGGCTTGGATTTTGCATAAACCTTGAGAGCAGACTTGCAGCAAACATAAGATCTGGCCTTGTTGTACAAAGATATAACAGCTTCCCGATCAGACTTCGATAATAAGTAGAATCCATAAAATTTCCACCATCTTTCTTGTATAATTTCTCCCCCATAACCAGTGGTGTCGGAGCTGGATTGCATTCAAACATTCCAAATGTCTTTAATATTTTCTCAGCATAGTTCCTTTGGCAAATAAAAATATTCTCCTTATCTTGATAAATCTCCATGCCAAGAAAATGTCGTAGCAGACCCATATCACTCATCTCATATTTTTTGGTCATATCATTTTTGAATGCTTCAACCATATTTTCACAACTTCCGGCAAAAATTATATCATCAACATATAGCATAACAATTAATATATCAGTACCTTGGTGTTTGACAAACAAGGTTGGTTCATTCATGCTCCTTTTAAATCCAGATTTGATGAGAAAGCTATTTATTTCACTGTACCAAGCACGGGGTGCTTGTTTTAGACCATACAATGCTTTCTTGAGTTTATATACCATGTGTTCCTTTCCTTTGATGACAAACCCCTGTGGCTGATCGACATATACTTCCTCCTTTATCTCGCCATTTAGGAACGCTGATTTTACGTCTAACTGAAACAACTTCCAACCCATTCCAGAAGCAAAAGCAATTAGTGCTCGAATGGAATCTAAGCGAGACACTGGAGCAAACGTTTCATTGAAATCAATCTCTGGCTGTTGTGAATAGCCTTTCGCGACGAGCCTTGCCTTGTTTCTTTGTACTGAGCCATCTGGATTATGTTTCACCTTGTAAATCCACTTCACACCTACAACATCTTTATCTTTTGGCCTGTCTACAAGCTCCCATGTCTGATTTTTTTCTATTACTTGAACTTCTTCTTCCATTGCCTTTCTCCAAATTTCTTCTTTGCATGCTTCCTCAAAATTTTCAGGTGCAATTGAACAATAGTTACAAGTTGGATAAATATCATTTTTGAGAGATTTGTACCTTTTAGGACTTGAGTCAGGACACTACGCCATATATGAGCTATGGCAATGGTTTGATCATTGGTGTTGCAATGTTATGTTGCATTAGAGGCACTAATCCATACCTACCGCAACGATAATCATTCATGTCCATTTGATGTTGCGATAGCCAAAACTATGTGTTGCATAGAGTATTTGTAGAATAATTATTTATAATATGATAATAAAATTTAAAGCTAAAATACTTTTAAATTATTAATTAATAAGATATAATATATTAAACATGAAAGAACTAAATATTGAAATACAATATAATATACATGTGAAAACACTGAATTCTTAAATAATATTAATTTCATTATAATAAATTTTTAATGTAATTAATTATAATAAAGATAATAACTTTGAAACTAATTGATTATTAAGAAAATAATGACATTGAAATTTATATTTTTTTAAAATAAAATTGTTATTTTTAAAATATCAAAGAAATTGGAAATGATATTTAAGATGAATCCTTCGTATTAGCAAGACAATAAAAAAAAATCGAAACAAAGCTCTGCGTGAAAAATTAAGAGCGGCAAAACTCCCGCTTTTGTTTCACCCACCTCATATCATTTCAGCCCCCACACACATTTTTGTCCACACACACTCACCTCACTCACCTTCTATAATCACCGGTGTCTTCAAACTCAGCTCTTCGACGATTGGGTAACTTTTGGGGACAACTGAATCGAGTTCTCTCTCAATCGATTTCATCGTTATTAGGGTTTTGGTTTCAGGTCTTCAATCGCAGGCTTTGATTCAAAGCTTCTTCATTGAATGGAACTAGGGCTTTAGATTCATATTGCCTTGTAATTTATTTGAAAGATTTGAATTAGGGATTTCATTTTAGTTATGTTAATTTGTGTCTCGTTTGTTTCAGGACTTCAATTAAATTAGGGATCCACTCCAACATGAATGGCTTGAGTCGAATTAGGGCTTTTCACTTCAATTGGGGCTTCGAATTCTTGGATTGTGATTTAAGGTGTACTCCCTTCATATTTCTTTTTATTTGTGTGTATGTATACTCGAGTTCAGCGTTTCCAGATTTTCTTTTGGGATCAATAGTTTAGAGTTTGTATCTGGCAATTGAATTTCAATTGGAATCTCTATGATGGCCTTTTGATATATGTATGTATATTCATGTGCGTATTTTGCTGAAACTTGATCTAGCCATTACCAAGTCTAATTTGATGCTCTGTATTTTATTCGTTTCTCGGGATTATTTTTTTTTGGATGTAAAATGATCTGTGTTTTCACGAGTTGTTTTTATATTGAATTATACTGGAATTGGTTCTTGGCTAGTTATTTTGGGGGACTGTGACCTCATAACTTGATGTATTTCTATAGCCGGTCCTATATATCATTGCTTTAGTTTCACCGTAATAGTTCATTTTCGTTTCCTAGTGTAACCATATGTTGACTATTCAGATAACATCCCTGCTGTTGGTATGGCAATGGAGGGTGCGACTATGTCAAAAAACCTGAATTCTTACTGAAGTCTATTCCAAATATTAGCATATTTGATCCCAAAGTAAAGCTTCCAGTGAAGAAATTCTATGAAGGTAAGAGAGCATATTAAGCCAGCTTCATCCATCATTTCTTTTCTACAACCAGTAAACACTTTCCAATGATCACAACATATGAAAGTATATACTGGTGATGGTTGGCATTTGGATTTAAAAAGTACTAACTTTGATGCATATTCCCGACCAGATTTTTATACTAAGGTAATTCCTTACTCGCTTTAAGGCTTGGCTGCAGATACAGCTCCTGGTAATTATATAAAACTTTCTCAGCATTAACTACCTGAAAATATTGTGCTAAAGGAGAAGAAGCTAATCTGAAACCATCCTATTAAATGAGAGAATCAGAATCTGGCATAAATTAGGACATTTAAATTTGTTAGAACTGTTATCATAACTTAACATTGTCCAAGCTAATCAATTGGTAACATGGGAGATGTTATTGAGATTGATACATGGGTTGATGCATCAGCAAAAAATGGTATGTGTTATAAATCGAACACGAGCTTTGAGAATTGAATGAAATATAAAATTTCAAATACGAACTTCTATTGATGCGGGACTCTTACTATAGTCAGGACTCGGGAGGCTGCATTAGCAATATAAACTAACAGACTTCCCTAGCAACTTATAGTTTCATTTGTTTATATCTCTACAAGGCATCTGGCGTTTGTTTATATTTCTATCTTTGTCTTAACGATTAGATTTGTATGATTATGTTCATAACACATATCACTTAAATATGGCATTTCAGGTTTCATATCTCTTCAGAAATCCAGAAGTTTTGGACATGGTTACATTCAAGGTGCCACTTATTCTTCAGCTGTTAGTGGAAGAGTGAAGATATTTTGTTTATTGAAAGAAAAATGAAGTGTTGTGCAAAGTTGTGAGTGACTAAAGTTGTGAGGCGATAAACTGATTTGGTAGCTGCTTTGATTTGATTCCATTTGGTAGTTACTTTTGTTTGTATCAAAGAATAGTTTATTGAGATGTTTAACATTTAAAGTGTATATTTTCAACTCCTTTCGGTAAATAATGTTGCTTTCGATTAATAAAATGGGGCAGCTGCTGTAGTAAAATGTTTGAAAGTTATATTTAATGTTGCAATAGTACATACTCATATATGTTGCTATGGGACTGACACATGGCAGTCAGTAGGCGACACGTGGCACTTTGGGCTCACATGTGGGATCCACGTGGACCCTAAAAATGGGACTTACAAGAGGGACCCACATGTGGGTCCCACTATTTTTTTAAAATCAAAAGGTCTAATGTAACATAATATATTTGTTCCTATAGGGTCGTCAGATGTTGCAATAGCACGTTTATTGTAACATAAAAAGCCGTGTTGCAGTAGCTTACCTAAATGTTGCAATAGAAGCCTAAGGCAGCATGCAAAAGTGCAACTTAAATTTTATGTTGCAATAGCCCTTTTTCGGGCTATGGCAACATATTTTGGGGTTATGGCATCATTTTTTTGATGTTGTCGTAGGCCATATATGGCGTAGTGGGAGATGATAGTTCTGGACTAGATTGACTTTGTGTTGGTGTTGATGGAGGTGAATTATCCACATCATTATCTGAAATATCTGAATTCTCATCTTCCGTGTTTGTTGGAGGAACACTATTATATTCAAATCCTTTTTTATCAACTCTGTTCTCCTTCCAATTCCATGAGGCATACTCATCAACTTGTACATCGCGACTGATAAAGACTTTGTTTTCAGCAAGACTGAAAATTCTGTAGCCTTTGCTCATACTACTGTAGCCAACGAAAATACACCTCTCACTAGCTTCACCAAGTTTAGATCGATGCACCTTCGGAATATGTGCATAACATATGCTTCCAAAAACTTTAAGATGATTGAGTGACGGCTTTCTGCCCCTCCATGCTTCAAATGGAGTTTTGCCCCAAACAGCCTTTGTGGGACATCTATTTGTCAGATATACAGCTGTATAAACAGCTTCTGCCCAGAAGGTTATTGGCAGCCCTTTCTCATGCATCATTGATTTTGCCATCTCCACAATTGTTTGATTCTTTCGTTCAGACACACCATTTTGTTGGGGCGTATATCGAACAGTGAGTTGTCGTTCTATTCCTTCATCTTCACAAAATTTCTGAAATTCTTTTGATGTGTATTCCGTGCCATTATCGCTTCTTAGAGTTTTGATATGACATCCACTTTGTTTTTCCACAAGGCTTTTGAATTTTTTAAAGATAGAGAACACTGCTGATTTTTGTCTCATAAAGTAAACCCATGTCATGCGTGTATAATCATCAATAAATAAGATGAAATACCTGTTTTGCGCATGTGATGGATTTTCCATTGGGCCACAGACATCTGTATGTACCAGCTCCAATTTTGTTTTTGCTCTCCAGGAGACTCCTTTTGGAAATGATTGTCGATGTTGCTTTCCAAATGCACATCCTTCGCAAACACCTTTTATTTTTTCAATGTAAGGCAGCCCATGCACCATTCTTTGATTGTAAAGAACCTTCAGATTATGATAATTCACATGCCCAAGTCTTTTATGCCATAGACTTGAAACAGGTTCATTAGATGTCGCTTGCAAGGCGGATGCGTATTTAATATTGAGAGAAAAAGTTCTATTTTTCATCTCAATTGTTGTCATCACTTGCTTCTTGTCTGTCTTGTCATAGATGTTGCACATATTATTGTCAAACTCCAATTTGTATCCATTCTCCAATAGTTGACCCAAACTGAGTAAATTTTCATGTAAACTTGGAACGAGAAGAACATTTTGAATCTGACTAGCTCCATTCTTAGTTTGAATTGAAATAGAGCCCATACCTTTTGATTCCACAAGTTGTCCATTGCCAAGTTTAACCGGAGTTTTAATACTTGAATCAATGTTGCAGAAAATTTCTTTCTGTGGTGACATATGATTGCTACAGCCACTGTCTAGGAGCCATCTTTCATTTTTCAGATGCATCGTGCTTTGGCATGCATAGAAAGTTGTGTGAGAATCTTCATTTTGTTTCTGAAAATTAATCTGGTTTGCTTGTTGAATATCACGTGATCTGCAATCCTTAGATAAATGACCAAATCGATGACATTTATCACATTTTGGCTTGCCCTTGAACCAACAATCTTTATTTGAGTGACTAGATCTGTTGCAAATAGTGCAGTGCAAAGAAACTGGTCTACCAAAATCTGGCCTGCCTTTTCCTCTTGATCCGTTCCTGAAATTTCGAAAATTATATCTTAGGTTCCTGCCTCCGCGAAACTGAGTGATAGTTGAACTTTCTCCTTGCTTTTGATTTGAGATATTGAGCTTTGACTGAAATGCTGCTTCAACGGGTTTTTCAGATTGTCTGGACGTCCTTTGCTCAAATGATTTTAGAGACCCCATGAGTTCTTGAACAGTTAAAGTTGCAAGATCCTTTGTTTCTTCAATCACTGAAACAATAGTATTGAACTTTTCCGGCAGACAAACAAGAATTTTTTCCACCTGTCTTTTGTCAGTAATGTCTTCTCCAAATGATTTCATTTGATTTATCAACTCAAAAAATCTAGTAGAGAAATCATTAAGAGTTTCATCTTCTTTCATTTTTATATTCTCCAATTCTCTTCTTAAGGTTTGGAGTTTAATAGTCCGTACCTTTGCATCTCCTAGATATTCTCCTTGAAGAATGTCCCAAGCCTCTTTTGCTGTATTGGCTCGCATTATTCTTGGAAATATAGCTTTTGTTACAGCTCTTTGGATTATTGACAGAGCACTGGCATCGGTTTGCCTTAATTTCTCCAAATTCTTTTGATCCGCATCTGAGATAACAGCTTCATCAGGAGGTTCTTTGTATCCCTTCTCTACGATCTCCCATTGATTAAGAGACCTGAAAATGGTCTTCATTTTAACTGACCAGAACTCATAATCTTCGCCATTGAATTCTGGAATAAATTGCTGACTTGAGAAATTTGTGGAGGAACTGAATGCTGCCATTAAATCTTGCTGCTTCCTCTGATTTGTTTGTAACGTGGCTCTGATGCCAAATGTTGAGTTATATGGGGCTGTAAAGTAATATACTTTGTATTAATTCAATATGATTTAACTTGAATACAAAAGACTTGACTAAACCAGCCTTTATATAGATAGGCTTATATGAGAACATAAAAAGACATCACAAGCACATTAAATCAGATACATGTATATTCTGAATACATTGAACTTTAGAATACATGAATCTTGGAACACAGCAGAATCCTCCAGAATAGCATGACATTCAATACGTTAATTTCCAACAGTGGGGATCAGATATTATAAGATGAAAAGAGAAAAAAAGAAGTAAAATATCTACATGCTACGTACTTGCTTCTTAAACAATTCCATATGTGTCAACTTATATTTTTGAGGAATCTTGCTAAACTCTACTAGTTTTCTAGATGACGGTAAAGCCACAGATCCTGCATGTTTACAATATGTGGGTGGTCTTAATAGGATGTCACAAAACTAAGGAAGCATAAATATAAATTTTATGTCATTATTTTAACAATATACAACATCACGTCAAAAGCTTGGCATTGTATCAGCCAGAGAGTATCATAAATTCTGGAGTTCGATTTTGTAATTATCTTATATTACGGATATGGTAATTACAAAATTGAACTCCAGAATTTGAGATAACCACTTGCTGACACAATGTTAAGCCTTCAAGGAGATGGTGTATATGGTTATAACTACCTGATATCATCTAGGATCTTTTTAATAAATGGAAAGATTAAGGAAGCATAAGTATAAATTTCTAACTCCTATGTCGTCATTTTAACCATATACAATATCTCGTCAAAAGTTTGGCATTGATTCAGGAAAGTGAGTATCTCAAATTCTAGAGTTCAATTTTGTAACTACCTTATATTAGAGATAAGGTAATTACAAAATTGAACTCCAGAATTTCAGATAACCATTTGCTGACACAATGTTAAGCCTTCAAGGAGATGGCGTATATGGTAACTACCCAATATCATCTAAGATTTTTTTTCTAAATAAATGGCAAGACTAAGGAGCATAAGTACACATTTTTAACTCCTATCTCGTCATTTTAACTATATACAACATCTCGTCAAAAATTTGGCATTGAATCAGGAAGTGAGCATCTCAAATTCTGGAGTTCGATTTTGTAATTATCTTATATTAGAGATAAGGTAATTACAAAATTGAACTCCAGAATTTAAGATAACCATTTGCTGATACGATGTTAAGCCTTGAAGGAGATAGCGTATATCGTAACTACCCGATATCATCTAGGATTTATTTTAATAAATGACAAGACTAAGGAAGCATAAGTAAAATATTTATGTCATTATTTAACAATATACAGCATCACGTCAAAAGCTTGACATTGTATTAGCTAGTGAGTATCATAAGTTCTGGAGTTCGATTTTGTAATTACCTTATATTACCGATATGGTAATTACAAAATTGAACTCCAGAATTTAAGATAACCACTTGCTGACACAATGTTAAGCCTTCAAGGAGATGGTGTATATGGTAGCTACCCGATATCATCTAGAATTTTTCTAATAAATAGAAAGACTAAAGAAGCATAAGTACAAATGTTTAACTCCTATATCGTCATTTTAATCATATACAATATCTCGTCAAAAGTTTGGCATTGAATCAGGAAGTGAGTATCTCAAATTCTAGAGTTCGATTTTGTAATTACCTTATATTGGAGATAAGGTAATTACAAAATTGAACTCCAGAATTTAGGATAACCATTTGCTGACACAATGTTAAGCCTTCAGGGAGATCGCGTATATGGTAATTACTATCCGATATCATCTAGGATTTTTTTTTAATAAATGGTAAAACTAAGGAAGCATAAGTACAAATTTCTAACCCCTATATCGTCATTGTAACCCAACCCTAACATAGGCTCGAAAAACTAATTACTCGATCCCAATTGGTCTTCTTTCTCATAACTCACAAATACATTATAAGATTTCTTAGATATAGATTAATAGATCTATAATTTTAGTACAAGTGTCATAAAATAGAATAACTGGATTGTTATATATATTGCAATTTTATCAAAAAGTTTCATTCAAATCTATACAAAATAGTTTACGGTAAAAGTACATTGCAAACTATATCTTATCGGAATTGCTTTTTTTTTTTTAAGGTCGTTTTTCTACTACAAGAAATTGCAAAAAAAATAAAATTATGAGGAACGCAAATTAATTATAGATCGCAAATAAGAAAATAAAAGCCATATATATCAATGTGATAGATTTTTACCTATGCAAAGAAAATCATTGCAATGTGGCTTTGAGCTTTACGATTCATGATTGTATGCACCTTTAACAATATTGTAGGATGTAGTAGATATGTCAGTTTTTCTTGATCTCTTCTTCTTTGGGCTACAATTCTCACAGTAGGAGCCAGTTGCCTATGTTGAGGAGTGGTGCCCAAAACTCAAGGCAATTAATTGGATCCAAAAGGTCCAATTGTATAACTCTGAAAACACGACATATATATATATATATACATATATATATATATATATATATATATATATTACCTTTATGTACAATATTTATCTGGTATAACAAGAATCTATATACTTATCCCATGGATCATTCCTTAGTTAGACCTTGAATATAGAATATAGGAAGAGAAATAGAGAAAATACGAAAACAAGAAGAACTCCCACTCTGTTGTAGTCCTAGCAGATTTCCATAACAAATGCCTCAAAGCAATGCCTTTATCATCCTTGTGCATATTCTCATATAAATGCATAACTCCGAATATGTGTTCTGCATTAGGAAATACAAACTCCAATAATGCATTAATCAGACCATGTATTGATTATATGCGAGATCAGTCCAATTACAACCAAGTAATCACATTTATGTAAAATACCATTAAATGCCAAAAGGCACAGACAATATCCTTAGATGACTATCAGTATTTGCAGAACGCTTACCAGCTTTGTTGGTCTATTAGTTAGGGAAAATTTTGCAACAAAGTGCTCCATATATACCAATAACAGCATCTAAACCACCAATCATAATCAGGCTAGCCAAATGGACTGGAAAACATATTAAGTTGTGGATTCCCAACTGAAGTATGTTGGAATGGGAACTGGTTGCCTCTTGCTTTTCCTGTGATGCTAGCATAGCTAGAAAATCATCCATAGATGTCTGAGAATGCATGCAGTTAACCAAATTTTATGGATATTTTATACAGACTGGATATTACTAAGATATCATAGTATGATATTATAAGTTAGTTAAACAAATAGTGAAACCATCTTTACAGAGAATTGTGGATTCCCTCCTGCTACGTTTTCCCGTCTCAAAGAGAATTGCAACCTGAATATCTCCCACCAGTCCTTTATGAAACCTGTCTCTGCATCCAGCACAAAGTAAAATTTGAAAACATCTGAAATTAATTACCAAAATATATTTAGGGAGACCATCTATGATGGAGAATATGTTTTAACCCGTTAGAAATATAAGAATACTCAAGAGTAAAACAATCAAAAATCCCCTTAAACACGAGTTCGACAAATATTATACACCTACAACATCTTCTTTTCTGAATTTTTTTCAACATTGATGCCTTTAGTTGCTTATGTCATATATAGAACAGTAATTCGGCCACCTTTTCTGGCCAATCAATTCGTAATTTGGGAGCTTTAAAACAAAAAGCCTGATTTGAAGGGCGCACAGTCCCAATTGAAAAAACGTCAAGTAATTTCGAGACTCTCTCTCCAAAATGTAAAAAGTTGCAAGTTTTTGTTCATAGATTGGGGATGCCAACACATAATGTAAAAAACAAGTAATTTACATGTAGCCATGCAAGTACCATATAAACATATAAGATTCTGAGTCCAACAGTTAACAATTACTATAATAGCACAAGAAAGCTTACACGATACAGGCTTCGAGCTCTGACTCTGATGGGAAAAATTTCTTATATGAAATGTATTCAGCCGCCGCTGCAGATGGTACGGTCATATTTTAAGAGATTACTAGCTTGGGCCGTGCAGGGCCGGCTCAACTAAATTTGAGGCCCTAAGCAGACTTGAAAATGAGGCCTTTTTATATAAAAAATATTTTTTATTTAAAACCGTATATATTTTAGATTATTATAAATTAATTACGCACAAAAATTTATATACCATTTTATATGTTGTTTTTTTATTTATTATTAGGTTTATTTGTACATTAATGTAACATTTAAATTAATTAAACATTAGAAAAGTACTATAACATAAAAAGTAGAAATCATATAATTTATAATAATGTAAAACTTGTGAAAAATAAATATTATATATTTTAGATGATAAATTTTATTACATTTATTAAGTACTTAATACACATGCGACTAAAAAATTTAAAATCATTTGATTCATTTAATTCTCACTTTTTAAGTTAATCTTATTTATATTTATTAATATTTCATATTATATATATATATATATATATATATATATTATCTTTTTAAAGTTCACTGGTTCATATTTGTTTTAGATATTTTGTTTTTTTCATATTTACGAACAAAAATTTAAATATTATTATTTCAATATATATACTTTCATAAAATTTTGAGGCCCTTTTCAGGTTGGGGGCCTAAGCGACCCCTTAGATGGCCTTAGTGTTGAGCCGGCCCTGGGGCCGTGCCAAGCACATTTTTAAATAATTTTTATGATTTTATACTTTTTTTATTCTGAATAAAAATTTGGTGTTTAAATTTTTATACAAAAAAAAAAAATTAAAAATAAGTTGTAGAACTATGTTTTATATGCGCCTTAAAATGCGTGTCGAGTAGTGTGAAAAAACTGTAAATAAATGAGGGGGACAGAGGGAGTATTATTTATTATAATTATATTTTTTTTATTGAATTATATTATTATCCTCTTAATATACTTATATACACTATAGTTATTTAGATATAAAACTTTATATATACATTTGATCTTATCTTGATTTTTGAATTTTTTTTTAAAAAAGTCTCAAATACATGTTATGATATGTATTTATTTCACAATGATATATTTTATTTTAGTAAATCAGTATGTTGTTTTGATTTTCAAAGAGATTGAAAAAAAATATTGCAATTGACTTTAGGGTATCTTATGTATAGTAAAATTGAAATTTTTTAATTTATAATTATTTTGGAAGTCTAATCGGTAAATTTTCTGTGTGAGGCTAGTTAGAATTATGATATGTATTAATTTAAAAAAGATATTTTATTTTAATAGAATTATTGTGTTATTTATGATTTCCAAAAGAGATAAAAAAATATTTTACAATTGATTTGTCGGGTATTTAATTGTTCATAAAATTTCTTCTTAATTAATTTTATGATTTATAAGAAGTCTAAAACAACACATATTTACATTTTATTAATTTGAAATTTTTAAATGATGTGTGAAATTTTTATCATGCTCCACTGTTTTTTTGTAAAGATGATTATATAGGTACTTGTTTAAGCCCCGGTTGTGCTGACATGAATATCGATAATAAGTATATAAGAAGTCCATATAATTTACATATATTTTATCCATACATGTATTTTCTTGAAACAAGTTTTGGTGATCATGGTGTGAATAATCAATGTCTCTTGATCTCAACTCCAGCGTTAACAAGGTCGCAACTTTACTCTTCCTCTCTAACCAACCATGCTCTCTTCTCCTCTTTTGGTCTATAAAAAGATCATTTCTTGATCCATTTTGAAACCATGCATGCTCAATTTCACGTTCATGGGAGCTAGCTTAAAGAGTCTGCTCGAGAACAAGGCATACTAAGAGAATGATAGGCGCCACAAATAACCAACCAATTTTTTCGTAATTAAGTTTTGGCGGTACTTATTATAAGAGTGTTTGATCCATGTTTGAAAGCATAAGTACATATGGTAATTTCATTACGTTCACCAAAACTGTAAAATAGTACTCGAGTTTAACATGTGTCAAGATACAAAAGGGATTTGCACTGGTGATAAATCATACAGCTGTGAAACCTATCCAATTTTAAGTGTTAAAAAGAGAGATCCTAATTTTGAAATATTTATGAAAGATTTCAATTGATAAACCGCCATCCAGAATTGAGAGTGCATAATATGCGAACCTGGGCCATTTGAATTACTTTTCTGCAGATTTAAAAAGAGTATTTGAATGAGAGCATGATTGGATAGCCCACGTAGTTAAGTGTTTATCCTCCGTTGTCTCATGTCCTGGGCTCGACTTTGGCTCATCTCGAGAATATATGGTCGTCCTCACCAGCTTCAGCATGGTTAAGCCCTTGTGTTGCTAATGTATGGCTGTCGACTATTAGTTACCCTCCTCATCAATTGATAGTTTAATTAACTGTGACCAACCTTGGCACATCAGTTTGCACATAGCTTTGACTTGTAGTATAGATTAATAATGTCAGTGCCCCATCTGGTATATTTACAGGTGGGATTATGACAGGAACAAAAAGGTCATGACAATTTTTATTTAAAATGTAGCCGGAAATTTGAATTTGACGAAAAAAATTGGAGGTGAAAAATCAGAGCTAAAAATGGCCGATTGAAGTCAAATTAGGCGGTCAAATTTAAGAAGTCATATTTAACCGGTCATATTTAAGCAGTCACATTTAATTAAATATGACCGAAAATGTTAAATTCCACTAAGCTATCTCTGACAAACAATTTCCGGTCAAATTTAGCTAAATTCGACTACGCGTTGTCAAATTTAATTAAATATGACCGAAAATTGGCGGTCAAATTTACCCGTTTTTGTTGTAGCACGCAATCAAAACTAAAACCGAAGAAACTACACAAATCTTCTTTATAGTCTTCGAAATTATCAGAGTTTGAGCCATCATCAGAGTTTGATGACTCATTATCAAACTTTGTGATTAGAGCCTTTCTTTTTGAGTGACTCCTCTTTACAACAACTTCCTTGGGTGCTTTCTCCTTAACCTTCAAGGTGATTGATTTAAACTTACCACCATGTATCTTGCTCCTTAGCTCTATATCAAGCTCATAAATTTCATCAACAGACATAATCATCGTCAACAAACCTATTTGTTTTAATTTTTTAAACTCAAATAATTTAATTCTTTATAAAATTTCTATCATGTTTCAGAATTCAAATAGATAAGGAGTAATACCAAAATACCGAAATTTGTTTATCATCATATATTTTTTAATTTAATCATTATTATTATACTACTACTCCCTCTGTCATTGTATACGTTTTTTTTTCACTGCTCGACACGCTTTTTAAGACTCTTATAAAACATAGTTTTACAACTTTTTTTTCAGATTTTCTTTTTTTGTATAAAAATATAAATGTTATACTTTTACAAAAAAAGAAAATCTTAAAAATAATTTACATAACTATATTATATTGAAGCATTAAAGTCCGTGCCGCGCCCCCGTCCCCCAATGTATACTATTGACTGGGACGGAGGGAGTATGAAAGACTTTTATATTGATTATAATTTTGTAATGTAATGATTATTCCACCGACAAAACTATATCACAAAACAAACTATTTATTTTAATTTTTGAAAATCAAATTATTTGATTTACAAACAACTCTGTACAATTTCCTATCATGTTTTAGAATTCAGATAAATATGAAGTTCATCTTGATATTATTAACATAATTCATATTAATACAAAATTTCATTCATTCACGGCCCTTTACAAGATTACGATAAAAACGAAATGATCGTGGTAATGATGACATGAATAGAAACTCAACTACAATGAAGTTACAACAATCGTCCATTTTGCACTATGTAGTAAATCTCAAATAATAAGCAAGTACCCATGTTTTTCACAAAATTTATTGGACACAATAAACAAAACAACAAACTTAGCTTGTATAAACAAAATAACCACATTTCATTTCATTTTGCTAAAGCGCCGCCTGACAAGAAATGGTAACTAGGAAGAACCCTAAATCTCAAAAATTATGTTCACCATCAGCAGAATTGATCGGGGGCAACGATAGCTTACTGGATCTTATCTTTCCCCGTCTCCCTGTCAGATCACTGACCCGATTCAAATCGGTATCAAAACAATGGTGTGCCCTTATCTCCGATGCCCACTTCGGCCGCCGCCACACTGTTGAAAACCCTAGTTCTCGCATCCCCTCTGGACTCTACTTATACAGGCCTGTCTGTTATCGGGATAATACAGTTCATTCAATCTCTGTTGATGAATTAGGGCGTAAAATTCCTTCTTGTTCAGATACAGTTGAAATACCTGATCATGCTCCAATTAAGTTGATGCGGATGGTATAGTCTTGTAATGGATTGTCTTTATTTAGATTCAATGCTCTTTATGCTCTTAATTTCTATTGTGTTCGTAATTTAGTTACAAATCAACTAAAGTTAGTACCTCTGCCCAAATTAAATGCTTAAAATTATAGTCATGTTGCTACTTGTTGTTTGGCGTTTGACCCTTTGGTATCACCCCATTTCAAAGTTATATGTGTGCAAGTGGTTATTTGTCCATCCCGACGCCGACTAGCGTCTAAATTTTTAAAATTCAGTTCAGAAACTGGTCAACGGGTAGATACCAGTGTTTCTGTGGTTGGAACTGGGCTGGAATTTGCCAGGGGTGAGTATTGCAATGGTGCATTTTATTGGATCCGGGTAAACAGGCTATCTTGCTATCGTTTTGATATCGATGCTGAGAAATTGACCCAAATCGCTTTGCCTCCACAGGCTCGTGGTTCACACTTCCGGCATTTTGGAGAATCTTGTGGACACTTGTACCTTGCAGGTGTCCGAGATAATACAGCAAAAATTTTGAATGTGTACGAGCTGAACCTGGTTAATATGAAGTGGAATATCAAGCACTGGGTTCATATTGATCGTCTGATATCTTCATTCCCACAGGTTAATGTGAATGGGGGAAATCAGATGTGTCACTCCACCCAATCGATATTAGGTGTTCTTAGGGGAGAACGGGATGAAGACTCAGCTCTTATTGCAAATGTTTTGGGCACAGTTGTTTCGTATAATTTCAAGAGTAAGAAGGTTGAGGTGCTGCTATCTGAGCTCCAATGGAAGGATGATATTAGGAGTATTTCTGCTGGACCTCCATTTGTTCCTGCATATCCACTGATTGCAAGCCTACATCATTTGTAAGTATATTATTATATATAGTTTAGTGCTTAAAGTTTAGTTACAATATTTTTGTTTCAATGTATAATTAATTTAGCTGTTCTACTAATCTTGATTTGCATTTTATTATTGCGGTTTGTATACTCGAGTTTGTGTTGGGTGTGCATATGGGAATAGACATGTTAATATTCTTCCTTGATGTGTATGGTAATTTTAGGACGTGTAAGGCATTTCTTAACTCTGTATACTGGAAGGACCTAGACAAGGCAATACGCTGTACTGCACAGTTTAATGGAGTCAATCTTCCTTCTTTTAAAAAAACATTTATGTCGTCTTAAAACTGTTCATTCTATCAACAATTCAGTTAATTACAAGACAAGGGCAGCTGAAAAACACCGATGTGCTTAACATCCCCATTGGAACAACTACTACCGATGACAGAAAATTTAGTGACTGAATTATCATGCGATCTGATATATGCACACCTATTTTGTGGTCTCATATCTGGTCCATATATGAAGTAGCTGAATTTGCTACTTGTTTACTAAGTTTACTTATTACCTAATCTCTTACACCAAAGATCTTAAGCGACCAATCCGGCGGAACATCACACAAACATGATGAAATTTTTAATTATTATAAATTTAAAAACTCTAATGTAATATCTTTTATACATAAAAGGAAAAAACATCAAAATATTAATTTTAGTAAATGTCTGATTTACATAAAATGAATTTCTAATAGCAGATACAATCTCCCCCTCAGCCAATCAAACCAGCCATCTCAACCATCAAAAACTTGAGTAAATCATCCTCAAGCTCCTAACTGAATATGAGGTCCTCTTTATAGTGTTTCCATTCCATTAAGCCCATGAGCAGCAGCACGGATATTGTAAATAACTGGCGTACTCCAAATATTGTGTACTGGTTCAACTGGAACAACTATGTGGCTTGTTACTTCGGACGGTAGGATATTCAAAGCCATCTAGATCAAAAGATCCACTGCAGACTAAGAAAACATAAAATATACTTTTCAGATATGAGAAGAATTGGAGAAAAACCAAACCCCTTCAAAGCCAAGATATATCCAGAGTTGGCTTCTCATATTACCGTCTTCCTCTCTATATGTCCATTTATAAAGTGGGGATCAGATATTATAAGATGAAAAGAGAAAAAAAGAAGTAAAATATCTACATGCTACGTACTTGCTTCTTAAACAATTCCATATGTGTCAACTTATATTTTTGAGGAATCTTGCTAAACTCTACTAGTTTTCTAGATGACGGTAAAGCCACAGATCCTGCATGTTTACAATATGTGGGTGGTCTTAATAGGATGTCACAAAACTAAGGAAGCATAAATATAAATTTTATGTCATTATTTTAACAATATACAACATCACGTCAAAAGCTTGGCATTGTATCAGCCAGAGAGTATCATAAATTCTGGAGTTCGATTTTGTAATTATCTTATATTACGGATATGGTAATTACAAAATTGAACTCCAGAATTTGAGATAACCACTTGCTGACACAATGTTAAGCCTTCAAGGAGATAGTGTATATGGTTATAACTACCTGATATCATCTAGGATCTTTTTAATAAATGGAAAGACTAAGGAAGCATAAGTATAAATTTCTAACTCCTATGTCGTCATTTTAACCATATACAATATCTCGTGAAAAGTTTGGCATTGATTCAGGAAAGTGAGTATCTCAAATTCTAGAGTTCGATTTTGTAACTACCTTATATTAGAGATAAGGTAATTACAAAATTGAACTCCAGAATTTCAGATAACCATTTGCTGACACAATGTTAAGCCTTCAAGGAGATGGCGTATATGGTAACTACCCAATATCATCTAAGATTTTTTTTCTAAATAAATGGCAAGACTAAGGAGCATAAGTACACATTTTTAACTCCTATCTCGTCATTTTAACTATATACAACATCTCGTCAAAAATTTGGCATTGAATCAGGAAGTGAGCATCTCATATTCTGGAGTTCGATTTTGTAATTATCTTATATTAGAGATAAGGTAATTACAAAATTGAACTCCAGAATTTAAGATAACCATTTGCTGATACGATGTTAAGCCTTGAAGGAGATAGCGTATATCGTAACTACCCGATATCATCTAGGATTTATTTTAATAAATGACAAGACTAAGGAAGCATAAGTAAAATATTTATGTCATTATTTAACAATATACAGCATCACGTCAAAAGCTTGACATTGTATTAGCTAGTGAGTATCATAAGTTCTGGAGTTCGATTTTGTAATTACCTTATATTACCGATATGGTAATTACAAAATTGAACTCCAGAATTTAAGATAACCACTTGCTGACACAATGTTAAGCCTTCAAGGAGATGGTGTATATGGTAGCTACCCGATATCATCTAGAATTTTTCTAATAAATAGAAAGACTAAAGAAGCATAAGTACAAATGTTTAACTCCTATATCGTCATTTTAATCATATACAATATCTCGTCAAAAGTTTGGCATTGAATCAGGAAGTGAGTATCTCAAATTCTAGAGTTCGATTTTGTAATTACCTTATATTGGAGATAAGGTAATTACAAAATTGAACTCCAGAATTTAGGATAACCATTTGCTGACACAATGTTAAGCCTTCAGGGAGATCGCGTATATGGTAATTACTATCCGATATCATCTAGGATTTTTTTTTAATAAATGGTAAAACTAAGGAAGCATAAGTACAAATTTCTAACCCCTATATCGTCATTGTAACCCAACCCTAACATAGGCTCGAAAAACTAATTACTCGATCCCAATTGGTCTTCTTTCTCATAACTCACAAATACATTATAAGATTTCTTAGATATAGATTAATAGATCTATAATTTTAGTACAAGTGTCATAAAATGGAATAACTGGATTGTTATATATATTGCAATTTTATCAAAAAGTTTCATTCAAATCTATACAAAATAGTTTACGGTAAAAGTACATTGCAAACTATATCTTATCGGAATTGCTTTTTTTTTTTTTAAGGTCGTTTTTCTACTACAAGAAATTGCAAAAAAAATAAAATTATGAGGAACGCAAATTAATTATAGATCGCAAATAAGAAAATAAAAGCCATATATATCAATGTGATAGATTTTTACCTATGCAAAGAAAATCATCGCAATGTGGCTTTGAGCTTTACGATTCATGATTGTATGCACCTTTAACAATATTGTAGGATGTAGTAGATATGTCAGTTTTTCTTGATCTCTTCTTCTTTGGGCTACAATTCTCACAGTAGGAGCCAGTTGCCTATGTTGAGGAGTGGTGCCCAAAACTCAAGGCAATTAATTGGATCCAAAAGGTCCAATTGTATAACTCTGAAAACATGACATATATATATATATATACATATATATATATATATATATATATTACCTTTATGTACAATATTTATCTGGTATAACAAGAATCTATATACTTATCCCATGGATCATTCCTTAGTTAGACCTTGAATATAGAATATAGGAAGAGAAATAGAGAAAATACGAAAACAAGAAGAACTCCTACTCTGTTGTAGTCCTAGCAGATTTCCATAACAAATGCCTCAAAGCAATGCCTTTATCATCCTTGTGCATATTCTCATATAAATGCATAACTCCGAATATGTGTTCTGCATTAGGAAATACAAACTCCAATAATGCATTAATCAGACCATGTATTGATTATATGCGAGATCAGTCCAATTACAACCAAGTAATCACATTTATGTAAAATACCATTAAATGCCAAAAGGCACAGACAATATCCTTAGATGACTATCAGTATTTGCAGAACGCTTACCAGCTTTGTTGGTCTATTAGTTAGGGAAAATTTTGCAACAAAGTGCTCCATATATAACAATAACAGCATCTAAACCACCAATCATAATCAGGCTAGCCAAATGGACTGGAAAACATATTAAGTTGTGGATTCCCAACTGAAGTATGTTGGAATGGGAACTGGTTGCCTCTTGCTTTTCCTGTGATGCTAGCATAGCTAGAAAATCATCCATAGATGTCTGAGAATGCATGCAGTTAACCAAATTTTATGGATATTTTATACAGACTGGATATTACTAAGATATCATAGTATGATATTATAAGTTAGTTAAACAAATAGTGAAACCATCTTTACAGAGAATTGTGGATTCCCTCCTGCTACGTTTTCCCGTCTCAAAGAGAATTGCAACCTGAATATCTCCCACCAGTCCTTTATGAAACCTGTCTCTGCATCCAGCACAAAGTAAAATTTGAAAACATCTGAAATTAATTACCAAAATATATTTAGGGAGACCATCTATGATGGAGAATATGTTTTAACCCGTTAGAAATATAAGAATACTCAAGAGTAAAACAATCAAAAATCCCCTTAAACACGAGTTCGACAAATATTATACACCTACAACATCTTCTTTTCTGAATTTTTTTCAACATTGATGCCTTTAGTTGCTTATGTCATATATAGAACAGTAATTCGGCCACCTTTTCTGGCCAATCAATTCGTAATTTGGGACCTTTAAAACAAAAAGCCTGATTTGAAGGGCGCACAGTCCCAATTGAAAAAACGTCAAGTAATTTCGAGACTCTCTCTCCAAAATGTAAAAAGTTGCAAGTTTTTGTTCATAGATTGGGGATGCCAACACATAATGTAAAAAACAAGTAATTTACATGTAGCCATGCAAGTACCATATAAACATATAAGATTCTGAGTCCAACAGTTAACAATTACTATAATAGCACAAGAAAGCTTACACGATACAGGCTTCGAGCTCTGACTCTGATGGGAAAAATTTCTTATATGAAATGTATTCAGCCGCCGCTGCAGATGGTTTCAACCCTAATTTTTTGTGTGAAATGGATAGGGCGCGGTCATATTTTAAGAGATTACTAGCTTGGGCCGTGCAGGGCCGGCTCAACTAAATTTGAGGCCCTAAGCAGACTTGAAAATGAGGCCTTTTTATATAAAAAATATTTTTTATTTAAAACCGTATATATTTTAGATTATTATAAATTAATTACGCACAAAAATTTATATACCATTTTATATGTTGTTTTTTTATTTATTATTAGGTTTATTTGTACATTAATGTAACATTTAAATTAATTAAACATTAGAAAAGTACTATAACATAAAAAGTAGAAATCATATAATTTATAATAATGTAAAACTTGTGAAAAATAAATATTATATATTTTAGATGATAAATTTTATGACATTTATTAAGTACTTAATACACATGCGACTAAAAAATTTAAAATCATTTGATTCATTTAATTCTCACTTTTTAAGTTAATCTTATTTATATTTATTAATATTTCATATTATATATATGTATATATATATATTATCTTTTTAAAGTTCACTGGTTCATATTTGTTTTAGATATTTTGTTTTTTTCATATTTACGAACAAAAATTTAAATATTATTATTTCAATATATATACTTTCATAAAATTTTGAGGCCCTTTTCAGGTTGGGGGCCTAAGCGACCCCTTAGATGGCCTTAGTGTTGAGCCGGCCCTGGGGCCGTGCCAAGCACATTTTTAAATAATTTTTATGATTTTATACTTTTTTTATTCTGAATAAAAATTTGGTGTTTAAATTTTTATGCAAAAAAAAAATTAAAAATAAGTTGTAGAACTATGTTTTATATGCGCCTTAAAATGCGTGTCGAGCAGTGTGAAAAAACTGTAAATAAATGAGGGGGACAGAGGGAGTATTATTTATTATAATTATATTTTTTTTATTGAATTATATTATTATCCTCTTAATATACTTATATACACTATAGTTATTTAGATATAAAACTTTATATATACATTTGATCTTATCTTGATTTTTGAATTTTTTTTTTAAAAAGTCTCAAATACATGTTATGATATGTATTTATTTCACAATGATATATTTTATTTTAGTAAAATCAGTATGTTGTTTTGATTTTCAAAGAGATTGAAAAAAAATATTGCAATTGACTTTAGGGTATCTTATGTATAGTAAAATTGAAATTTTTTAATTTATAATTATTTTGGAAGTCTAATCGGTAAATTTTCTGTGTGAGGCTAGTTAGAATTATGATATGTATTAATTTAAAAAAGATATTTTATTTTAATAGAATTATTGTGTTATTTATGATTTCCAAAAGAGATAAAAAAATATTTTACAATTGATTTGTCGGGTATTTAATTGTTCATAAAATTTCTTCTTAATTAATTTTATGATTTATAAGAAGTCTAAAACAACACATATTTACATTTTATTAATTTGAAATTTTTAAATGATGTGTGAAATTTTTATCATGCTCCACTGTTTTTTTGTAAAGATGATTATATAGGTACTTGTTTAAGCCCCGGTTGTGCTGACATGAATATCGATAATAAGTATATAAGAAGTCCATATAATTTACATATATTTTATCCATACATGTATTTTCTTGAAACAAGTTTTGGTGATCATGGTGTGAATAATCAATGTCTCTTGATCTCAACTCCAGCGTTAACAAGGTCGCAACTTTACTCTTCCTCTCTAACCAACCATGCTCTCTTCTCCTCTTTTGGTCTATAAAAAGATCATTTCTTGATCCATTTTGAAACCATGCATGCTCAATTTCACGTTCATGGGAGCTAGCTTAAAGAGTCTGCTCGAGAACAAGGCATACTAAGAGAATGATAGGCGCCACAAATAACCAACCAATTTTTTCGTAATTAAGTTTTGGCGGTACTTATTATAAGAGTGTTTGATCCATGTTTGAAAGCATAAGTACATATGGTAATTTCATTACGTTCACCAAAACTGTAAAATAGTACTCGAGTTTAACATGTGTCAAGATACAAAAGGGATTTGCACTGGTGATAAATCATACAGCTGTGAAACCTATCCAATTTTAAGTGTTAAAAAGAGAGATCCTAATTTTGAAATATTTATGAAAGATTTCAATTGATAAACCGCCATCCAGAATTGAGAGTGCATAATATGCGAACCTGGGCCATTTGAATTACTTTTCTGCAGATTTAAAAAGAGTATTTGAATGAGAGCATGATTGGATAGCCCACGTAGTTAAGTGTTTATCCTCCGTTGTCTCATGTCTTGGGCTCGACTTTGGCTCATCTCGAGAATATATGGTCGTCCTCACCAGCTTCAGCATGGTTAAGCCCTTGTGTTGCTAATGTATGGCTGTCGACTATTAGTTACCCTCCTCATCAATTGATAGTTTAATTAACTGTGACCAACCTTGGCACATCAGTTTGCACATAGCTTTGACTTGTAGTATAGATTAATAATGTCAGTGCCCCATCTGGTATATTTACAGGTGGGATTATGACAGGAACAAAAAGGTCATGACAATTTTTATTTAAAATGTAGCCGGAAATTTGAATTTGACGAAAAAAATTGGAGGTGAAAAATCAGAGCTAAAAATGGCCGATTGAAGTCAAATTAGGCGGTCAAATTTAAGAAGTCATATTTAACCGGTCATATTTAAGCAGTCACATTTAATTAAATATGACCGAAAATGTTAAATTCCAATAAGCTATCTCTGACAAACAATTTCCGGTCAAATTTAGCTAAATTCGACTACGCGCTGTCAAATTTAATTAAATACGACCGAAAATTGGCGGTCAAATTTACCCGTTTTTGTTGTAGCACGCAATCAAAACTAAAACCGAAGAAACTACACAAATCTTCTTTATAGTCTTCGAAATTATCAGAGTTTGAGCCATCATCAGAGTTTGATGACTCATTATCAAACTTTGTGATTAGAGCCTTTCTTTTTGAGTGACTCCTCTTTACAACAACTTCCTTGGGTGCTTTCTCCTTAACCTTCAAGGTGATTGATTTAAACTTACCACCATGTATCTTGCTCCTTAGCTCTATATCAAGCTCATAAATTTCATCAACAGACATAATCATCGTCAGCAAACCTATTTGTTTTAATTTTTTAAACTCAAATAATTTAATTCTTTATAAAATTTCTATCATGTTTCAGAATTCAAATAGATAAGGAGTAATACCAAAATACCGAAATTTGTTTATCATCATATATTTTTTAATTTAATCATTATTATTATACTACTACTCCCTCTGTCATTGTATACGTTTTTTTCACTGCTCGACACGCTTTTTAAGACTCTTATAAAACATAGTTTTACAACTTTTTTTCAGATTTTCTTTTTTTGTATAAAAATATAAATGTTATACTTTTACAAAAAAAAGAAAATCTTAAAAATAATTTACATAACTATATTATATTGAAGCATTAAAGTCCGTGCTGCGCCCCCGTCCCCCAATGTATACTATTGACTGGGACGGAGGGAGTATGAAAGACTTTTATATTGATTATAATTTTGTAATGTAATGATTATTCCACCGACAAAACTATATCACAAAACAAACTATTTCTTTTAATTTTTGAAAATCAAATTATTTGATTTACAAACAACTCTGTACAATTTCCTATCATGTTTTAGAATTCAGATAAATATGAAGTTCATCTTGATATTATTAACATAATTCATATTAATACAAAATTTCATTCATTCACGGCCCTTTACAAGATTACGATAAAAACGAAATGATCGTGGTAATGATGACATGAATAGAAACTCAACTACAATGAAGTTACAACAATCGTCCATTTTGCACTATGTAGTAAATCTCAAATAATAAGCAAGTACCCATGTTTTTCACAAAATTTATTGGACACAATAAACAAAACAACAAACTTAGCTTGTATAAACAAAATAACCACATTTCATTTCATTTTGCTAAAGCGCCCCGACAAGAAATGGTAACTAGGAAGAACCCTAAATCTCAAAAATTATGTTCACCATCAGCAGAATTGATCGGGGGCAACGATAGCTTACTGGATCTTATCTTTCCCCGTCTCCCTGTCAGATCACTGACCCGATTCAAATCGGTATCAAAACAATGGTGTGCCCTTATCTCCGATGCCCACTTCGGCCGCCGCCACACTGTTGAAAACCCTAGTTCTCGCATCCCCTCTGGACTCTACTTATACAGGCCTGTCTGTTATCGGGATAATACAGTTCATTCAATCTCTGTTGATGAATTAGGGCGTAAAATTCCTTCTTGTTCAGATACAGTTGAAATACCTGATCATGCTCCAATTAAGTTGATGCGGATGGTATAGTCTTGTAATGGATTGTCTTTATTTAGATTCAATGCTCTTTATGCTCTTAATTTCTATTGTGTTCGTAATTTAGTTACAAATCAACTAAAGTTAGTACCTCTGCCCAAATTAAATGCTTAAAATTATAGTCATGTTGCTACTTGTTGTTTGGCGTTTGACCCTTTGGTATCACCCCATTTCAAAGTTATATGTGTGCAAGTGGTTATTTGTCCATCCCGACGCCGACTAGCGTCTAAATTTTTAAAATTCAGTTCAGAAACTGGTCAACGGGTAGATACCAGTGTTTCTGTGGTTGGAACTGGGCTGGAATTTGCCAGGGGTGAGTATTGCAATGGTGCATTTTATTGGATCCGGGTAAACAGGCTATCTTGCTATCGTTTTGATATCGATGCTGAGAAATTGACCCAAATCGCTTTGCCTCCACAGGCTCGTGGTTCACACTTCCGGCATTTTGGAGAATCTTGTGGACACTTGTACCTTGCAGGTGTCCGAGATAATACAGCAAAAATTTTGAATGTGTACGAGCTGAACCTGGTTAATATGAAGTGGAATATCAAGCACTGGGTTCATATTGATCGTCTGATATCTTCATTCCCACAGGTTAATGTGAATGGGGGAAATCAGATGTGTCACTCCACCCAATCGATATTAGGTGTTCTTAGGGGAGAACGGGATGAAGACTCAGCTCTTATTGCAAATGTTTTGGTTCAAGAGTAAGAAGGTTGAGGTGCTGCTATCTGAGCTCCAATGGAAGGATGATATTAGGAGTATTTCTGCTGGACCTCCATTTGTTCCTGCATATACACTGATTGCAAGCCTACATCATTTGTAAGTATATTATTATATATAGTTTAGTGCTTAAAGTTTAGTTACAATATTTTGTTTCAATGTATAATTAATTTAGCTGTTCTACTAATCTTGATTTGCATTTTATTATTGCGGTTTGTATACTCGAGTTTGTGTTGGGTGTGCATATGGGAATAGACATGTTAATATTCTTCCTTGATGTGTATGGTAATTTTAGGACGTGTAAGGCATTTCTTAATTCTGTATACTGGAAGGACCTAGACAAGGCAATACGCTGTACTGCACAGTTTAATGGAGTCAATCTTCCTTCTTTTAAAAAAACATTTATGTCGTCTTAAAACTGTTCATTCTATCAACAATTCAGTTAATTACAAGACAAGGGCAGCTGAAAAACACCGATGTGCTTAACATCCCCATTGGAACAACTACTACCGATGACAGAAAATTTAGTGACTGAATTATCATGCGATCTGATATATGCACACCTATTTTGTGGTCTCATATCTGGTCCATATATGAAGTAGCTGAATTTGCTACTTGTTTACTAAGTTTACTTATTACCTAATCTCATACACCAAAGATCTTAAGCGACCAATCCGGCGGAACATCACACAAACATGATGAAATTTTTAATTATTATAAATTTAAAAACTCTAATGTAATATCTTTTATACATAAAAGGAAAAAACATCAAAATATTAATTTTAGTAAATGTCTGATTTACATAAAATGAATTTCTAATAGCAGATACAATCTCCCCCTCAGCCAATCAAACCAGCCATCTCAACCATCAAAAACTTGAGTAAATCATCCTCAAGCTCCTAACTGAATATGAGGTCCTCTTTATAGTGTTTCCATTCCATTAAGCCCATGAGCAGCAGCACGGATATTGTAAATAACTGGCGTACTCCAAATATTGTGTACTGGTTCAACTGGAACAACTACAAGGGTGACTATGTGGCTTGTTACTTCGGACGGTAGGATATTCAAAGCCATCTAGATCAAAAGATCCACTGCAGACTAAGAAAACATAAAATATACTTTTCAGATATGAGAAGAATTGGAGAAAAACCAAACCCCTTCAAAGCCAAGATATATCCAGAGTTGGCTTCTCATATTACCGTCTTCCTCTCTATATGTCCATTTATAAAGTGGGGATCAGATATTATAAGATGAAAAGAGAAAAAAAGAAGTAAAATATCTACATGCTACGTACTTGCTTCTTAAACAATTCCATATGTGTCAACTTATATTTTTGAGGAATCTTGCTAAACTCTACTAGTTTTCTAGATGACGGTAAAGCCACAGATCCTGCATGTTTACAATATGTGGGTGGTCTTAATAGGATGTCACAAACCTAAGGAAGCATAAATATAAATTTTATGTCATTATTTTAACAATATACAACATCACGTCAAAAGCTTGGCATTGTATCAGCCAGAGAGTATCATAAATTCTGGAGTTCGATTTTGTAATTATCTTATATTATGGATATGGTAATTACAAAATTGAACTCCAGAATTTGAGATAACCACTTGCTGACACAATGTTAAGCCTTCAAGGAGATGGTGTATATGGTTATAACTACCTGATATCATCTAGGATCTTTTTAATAAATGGAAAGACTAAGGAAGCATAAGTATAAATTTCTAACTCCTATGTCGTCATTTTAACCATATACAATATCTCGTCAAAAGTTTGGCATTGATTCAGGAAAGTGAGTATCTCAAATTCTAGAGTTCGATTTTGTAACTACCTTATATTAGAGATAAGGTAATTACAAAATTGAACTCCAGAATTTCAGATAACCATTTGCTGACACAATGTTAAGCCTTCAAGGAGATGGCGTATATGGTAACTACCCAATATCATCTAAGATTTTTTTCTAAATAAATGGCAAGACTAAGGAGCATAAGTACACATTTTAACTCCTATCTCGTCATTTTAACTATATACAACATCTCGTCAAAATTTGGCATTGAATCAGGAAGTGAGCATCTCAAATTCTGGAGTTCGATTTTGTAATTATCTTATATTAGAGATAAGGTAATTACAAAATTGAACTCCAGAATTTAAGATAACCATTTGCTGATACGATGTTAGCCTTGAAGGAGATAGCGTATATCGTAACTACCCGATATCATCTAGGATTTATTTTAATAAATGACAAGACTAAGGAAGCATAAGTAAAATATTTATGTCATTATTTAACAAATACAGCATCACGTCAAAGCTTGACATTGTATTAGCTAGTGAGTATCATAAGTTCTGGAGTTCGATTTTGTAATTACCTTTATATTACCGATATGGTAATACAAAATTGAACTCCAGAATTTAAGATAACCACTTGCTGACACAATGTTTAAGCCTTCAAGGAGATGGTGTATATGGTAGCTACCCGATATCATCTAGAATTTTTCTAATAAATAGAAGACTAAAGAAGCATAAGTACAAATGTTTAACTCCTATATCGTCATTTTAATCATATACAATATCTCGTCAAAAGTTTGGCATTGAATCAGGAAGTGAGTATCTCAAATTCTAGAGTTCGATTTTGTAATTACCTTATATTGGAGATAAGGTAATTACAAAATTGAACTCCAGAATTTAGGATAACCATTTGCTGACACAATGTTAAGACTTCAGGGAGATCGCGTATATGGTAATTACTATTCCGATATCATCTAGGATTTTTTTTTAATAAATGGTAAAACTAAGGAAGCATAAGTACAAATTTTCCTAACCCCTATATCGTCATTGTAACCCAACCCTAACATAGGCTCGAAAAACTAATTACTCGATCCCAATTGGTCTTCTTTCTCATAACTCACAAATACATTATAAGATTTCTTAGATATAGATTAATAGATCTATAATTTTAGTACAAGTGTCATAAAATAGAATAACTGGATTGTTATATATATTGCAATTTTATCAAAAAGTTTCATTCAAATCTATACAAAATAGTTTACGGTAAAAGTACATTGCAAACTATATCTTATCGGAATTGCTTTTTTTTTTAAGGTCGTTTTCTACTACAAGAAATTGCAAAAAAATAAAATTATGAGGAACGCAAATTAATTATAGATCGCAAATAAGAAAATAAAAGCCATATATATCAATGTGATAGATTTTTACCTATGCAAAGAAAATCATCGCAATGTGGCTTTGAGCTTTACGATTCATGATTGTATGCACCTTTAACAATATTGTAGGATGTAGTAGTAGTAGATATGTCAGTTTTTCTTGATCTCTTCTTCTTTGGGCTACAATTCTCACAGTAGGAGCCAGTTGCCTATGTGAGGAGTGGTGCCCAAAACTCAAGGCAATTATTGGATCCAAAAGGTCCAATTGTATAACTCTGAAAACACGACATATATATATATATATATTACACATATATATATATATATATATATATATATATATTACCTTTATGTACAATATTTATCTGGTATAACAAGAATCTATATACTTATCCCATGGATCATTCCTTAGTTAGACCTTGAATATAGAATATAGGAAGAGAAATAGAGAAAATACGAAAACAAGAAGAACTCCTACTCTGTTGTAGTCCTAGCAGATTTCCATAACAGTTGTGCATTTTGTTTAAAAAGTCGCAAATAACATGTTATATATGTAGTTATTTTCACAATGATATATTTAATTTTAGTAAAATCAGTATTGTTTTTTGATTTCAAAGAGATGGAAAAAAAATATGGCAATTGACTTTAGGGTATCTTATGTATAGTAAATTGAAATTTTTAATTTATAATATTGGAAGTCTAATCGGTAAATTTTCTGTGTGAGGCTAGTTAGAATTATGTAGATATAATTGAAAAAAGATATTTTATTTTAATAGAATTATTGTGTTATTTATGATTTCCAAAAGAGATAAAAAAATATTTTACAATTGATTTGTCGGGTATTTAATTGGTTCATAAAATTTCGTCTTAATTAATTTTATGATTTAAAAGAAGTCTAAAACAACACATATTTACATTTAATTAATTTGAAATTTTTAAATGATGTGTGAAATTTTTAGGCTCCACTGTTTTTTTTGTAAAGTGATTATAGAGGTACTTGTTTAAGCCCCGGGTGTGCTGACAGGAAATCGATAATAAGTATATAGAAGTCCATATAATTACATATATTTATCCATACATGTATTTTCTTGAAACAAGTTTTTTGGTGATCAGGGTGTGAATAATAAATGTCTCTTGATCACTCAACTCCAGCGTTAACAAGGTCGCAACTTTAACTCTTCCTCTCTAACCAACCATGCTCTCGTCTTCCTCTTTTGGTCTATAAAAAGATCATTTCTTGATCCATTTGAAACCATGCATGCTCAATTTTCACGTTCATGGGAGCTAGCTTAAGAGTCTGCGCGAGAACAAGGCATACTAAGAGAATGATAGGCCCACAAATAACCAACCAATTTTTTCGTATAAGTTTTGGGCTGTACTTATTAAAGAGTGTTTGATCCATTTTTGAAAGCATAAGTACTATGGATTTCATTACGTTCACCAAAAACTGTAAAATAGTACTCGAGTTTAACATGTGGGTCAAGATACAAAAGGGATTTGCACTGGTTATAACTCATACAGCGTGAAACCTATCCAATTTATAGTGTTAAAAGAGAGATCCTAATTTTTGAAAATTTATGAAAGATTTCAATGTAAAAACCGCCATCCAGAATTGAAGTGCAAAATGCGAACCTGGGCCATTTGAATTACTTTTCTGAAGATTTAAAAAGAGTATTTGAATGAGAGCATGATTGGATAGCCCACGTAGTTAAGTGTTTATCCTCCGTTGTCTCATGTCGTGGCTCGACTTTGGCTCATCTCGAGATATATGGTCTCCTCACCAGCTTCAGCAGGTTAAGCCCTTGTGTTGCTATGGATGGCTGTCGACTATTAGTACCCCCTCATCATTGATAGTTTAATTACTGTGACCAACCTGGCACATCAGTTTGCAACATAGCTTTGACTGTAAGTATAGATTAAAATGTCAGTGCCCCATCGGGTATATTTACAGGTGGGATGATGACAGGAACAAAAAGGTCATGACAATTTTTATTAAAAGTAGGCCGGAAAATTTGAATTGGACGAAAAATTGGAGGTGAAAAATCAGAGCTAAAATGGCCGATGTAAAGTCAAATTAGGCGGTCAAATTTAAGAAGTATATTTAAATTAACCGGTCATATTTAAAGCAGTCACATTTAATAAATATGACCGAAAATGTTAAATTCCACTAAGCTATCTCTGACAAAACAATTTCCGGTCAAAATTTAGCTAAATCGACTACGCGCTGTCAAATTAATTAAATATGACCGAAAATTGGCGGTCAATTTAACCCGTTTTTGTTGTGGCACGCAATCAAAATAAAACCGAAGAAACTAACAAAAAATCTTCTTATGTCTTCGAAATTATCAGAGTTTGAGCCATCATCAGGTTTGATGACCATTATCAAACTTGTGATTAGAGCTTTCTTCTTTTCGAGTGACTCCTTTTACAAACAAACTTCCCTTGGGTGCTTTCTCCTTAACTTCAAGGGTGATTGATTGAAACTTACCACCATGATCTTGCTCCTTAGCTCTATATCAAGCTCATAAATTCATCAAACACATAATCATCGTCAGCAAACCTAGTTGTTTTAATTTTTTAAAACTCAAATAATTTATTCTTATAAATTTCTATCATGTTTCAGAATTCAATAGAATAAGGAGTAATACCAAAATAACCGAATTTGTGTTATCATCAAATTCTAATTTAATTTAATCATTCTATTAAACGACACTACGCCCCTGTCAGTGTATACGTTTTTTTTCACGCCGACACGTTTTTTAAGACTCTTATAAAACAAGTGTTTTACAACTTTTTTTTAGATTTTCTTTTTTTGTTATAAAATATAAATGTTATACTTTACAAAAAAAAAGAAAAGTAAAATAATTTAATATAACTATATATATTGACGCAAAAGCCGTGCCGCGCCCGCCGCCCCCAATGTAACTATTGACTGGGACGGAGGGAGTATGAAAGACTTTATATTGATTATATTTTGTAAGGTAATGATTATTCCACCGACAAAACTCTCACAAAACAAACTATTGATTTTAATTTTTTGAAAATCAAATTATTTGATTAAACAAACTCTGTACAATTTCCTATCATGTTTTAGAATCAGATCACTATGAAGTTCACTTGATATTATTACATAATTCATATTATACAAATATTCATTCATTTCACGGCCTTACAAGATTACGATAAAACGAAATGATCGTGGTAATGATGACATGAATAGAAACTCACTACAATGAAGTTACAACAATCGTCCATTTGCACTATGTTAGTACGCAAATAATAAGCACGTACCCATGTTTTCACAAAATTTATTGGACACAATAAACAAAACAACAAACTAGCTTGTATAAACAAATAAACCACATTTCTTTCATTTTGCTAAAGCGCCCCCTGACAAGAAATGGTAAACTAGGAAGAACCCAAAATCTCAAAATTGTTCACCATCAGCAGAATGATCGGGGCAACGATAGCTTACTGGATCTTATCTTTCCCCGTCTCCCTGTCAGATCACGGACCCGATTCAAATCGGTATCAAAACAAGGTGTGCCCTTATCTCCGATGCCCACTTCGGCCGCCGCCACACTGTTGAAAACCCTAGTTCTCTGATATCCCCTCTGGACTCTACGTATACTACAGGCCTGTCTGTTATACGGGATAATACAGTTCATTTCAATCTCGTGTTGATGAATTAGGGCGAAAATTCCTTCTTGTCAGATACAGTTGAAAACATGATCATGCTCTCCAATGAAGGTTATGCGGATATGTATAGTCCTTGTAATGGATTGTCTTTATTTGAGATCAATGTCTTTTAGCTCTTAATTCTATTGTTTCGTAATTTAGTTACAAATCAACTAAAGTTAGTACCTCTGCCCAAATTAAATGCTAAAATTATAGTCATGTTGGCTACTGTTTGTTTGGCTTTTGACCTTTGGTATCACCCCATTTCAAAGTTATATGTGTGTCAAGTGGTTATTTGTCCACCCGACGCCGCTATAGCGTCTAAATTTTTAAAATTCAGTTTCAGAAACTGGTCAACGGGTAGATCTCCACGTGTTTTCTGTGGTTGGAACTGGGCTGGAATTTGCCAGGGTGAGTATTGCAATGGTGCATTTTATTGGATCCGGGTAAACAGCTACTGCTATCTTGCTATCGTTTTGATAACGATGCTGAGAAATTGACCCAAATCGCTTTGCCTCCACGGCTCTGGTTCACACTTCCGGCATTTGGAGAATCTGTGTGGACACTTGTACCTTGCAGGTGTCCGAGATAATACAGCAAAATTTTTGAATGTGTACGACTGAACCTGGTAATATAAGTGGAATATCAAGCACTGGGTTCATATGAACGTCTGATATCTTCATTCCCACAGGTTAATTGAATGGGGAAATCAGAATGTGCAACTCCACCCAATCGATATTAGGTGTTCTTGGGGAGAACGGGATGAAGACTCAGCTCTTATTTGCAATGTTTTGGGTTCAAAGAGTAGAAGGTTGAGGTGCTGCTATCTGAGCTCCAAGGGAAGGAGATTATGAGAGTATTTTCGCTGGCGCCCATTGTTCCTGCATACCACTGATTGCAAGCCTCATAATTTGTAAGTAATAATATATAATGTTTAGTGCTTAAAGTTTTAGTTACAATATTTGTTTCAATGTAAAATTAATTAGCTGTTCACTAATCTTGATTTGCATTGTATTATTGCGGTTTGTATACTCGAGTTGTGTTGGGTGTGCATAATGGGAATAGACATGTTAAATTCGTCCTTGAGGTGTAGGGTAATTTAGGACGTGTAAGGCATTTCTTAACTCTGTAACTGGAAGGACCTAGACAAGGCAATACGCGTACTGCACAGTTAATGGAGTCAATCTTCCTTCTTTTAAAAAAAACATTTATGTCGTCTTAAAACTGTTCATTCTATCAACAATTCAGTTATTACAAACAAGGGCAGCTAAAAAAACCGATGTGTCTTAACATCCCCATTGGAACACTACACCGATGACAGAAAATTTAGTGACTGAATTATCATGCGATCTGATATATGACACATATTTTGTGGTTCATATGTGGTCCATATGAAGTAGCTGAATTGCTACTTGTTTACTAAGTTACCTTATTACCTAATTCTCTTACAACCAAAGATCCTTAAAGCGACCAATCCGCGGAACATCACACAAACAGATGAAATTTTTAATTATTAAAATTTAAAAACTCTAATGTAATATCTTGTTATACAAAGGAAAAAAACATCAAAATATTTAATTTTAGTAAATGTCTGATTTACATAAACATGAATTTCTAATAGCAGATACAATCTCCTCAATCTCCCCTCAGCAATCAACCACAGCCATCCACCACATCAAAACTTGAGTAAATCATCTCAAGCTCCTAACTGAATATGAGGTCCCTTTTATAGTGTGTCCATTCCATTAAGCCCATGAGCAGCAGCAGGATATTGTAAATAACTGGCGTACTCCAAATATGGGGTACTGGTTCAACTGGAACAACTACAAGGGTGACTATGTGGCTTGTTACTTCGGACGGAGGATATTCAAAGCCATCTAGATCAAAAGATCCACTGCAGACAAGAAAACATAAAATATACTTTTCAGATATGAGAAGAATTGGAGAAAAACCAAACCCCTTCAAAGGGCCAAGATAATAATCCAGAGACATATATATATATATACATATATATATATATATATATACCTTTATGTACAATATTTATCTGGTATAACAAGAATCTATATACTTATCCCATGGATCATTCCTTAGTTAGACCTTGAATATAGAATATAGGAAGAGAAATAGAGAAAATACGAAAACAAGAAGAACTCCTACTCTGTTGTAGTCCTAGCAGATTTCCATAACAAATGCCTCAAAGCAATGCCTTTATCATCCTTGTGCATATTCTCATATAAATGCATAACTCCGAATATGTGTTCTGCATTAGGAAATACAAACTCCAATAATGCATTAATCAGACCATGTATTGATTATATGCGAGATCAGTCCAATTACAACCAAGTAATCACATTTATGTAAAATACCATTAAATGCCAAAAGGCACAGACAATATCCTTAGATGACTATCAGTATTTGCAGAACGCTTACCAGCTTTGTTGGTCTATTAGTTAGGGAAAATTTTGCAACAAAGTGCTCCATATATAACAATAACAGCATCTAAACCACCAATCATAATCAGGCTAGCCAAATGGACTGGAAAACATATTAAGTTGTGGATTCCCAACTGAAGTATGTTGGAATGGGAACTGGTTGCCTCTTGCTTTTCCTGTGATGCTAGCATAGCTAGAAAATCATCCATAGATGTCTGAGAATGCATGCAGTTAACCAAATTTTATGGATATTTTATACAGACTGGATATTACTAAGATATCATAGTATGATATTATAAGTTAGTTAAACAAATAGTGAAACCATCTTTACAGAGAATTGTGGATTCCCTCCTGCTACGTTTTCCCGTCTCAAAGAGAATTGCAACCTGAATATCTCCCACCAGTCCTTTATGAAACCTGTCTCTGCATCCAGCACAAAGTAAAATTTGAAAACATCTGAAATTAATTACCAAAATATATTAGGGAGACCATCTATGATGGAGAATATGTTTTAACCCGTTAGAAATATAAGAATACTCAAGAGTAAAACAATCAAAAATCCCCTTAAACACGAGTTCGACAAATATTATACACCTACAACATCTTCTTTTCTGAATTTTTTCAACATTGATGCCTTTAGTTGCTTATGTCATATATAGAACAGTAATTCGGCCACCTTTTCTGGCCAATCAATTCGTAATTTGGGACCTTTAAAACAAAAAGCCTGATTTGAAGGGCGCACAGTCCCAATTGAAAAAACGTCAAGTAATTTCGAGACTCTCTCTCCAAAATGTAAAAAGTTGCAAGTTTTTGTTCATAGATTGGGGATGCCAACACATAATGTAAAAAACAAGTAATTTACATGTAGCCATGCAAGTACCATATAAACATATAAGATTCTGAGTCCAACAGTTAACAATTACTATAATAGCACAAGAAAGCTTACACGATACAGGCTTCGAGCTCTGACTCTGATGGGAAAAATTTCTTATATGAAATGTATTCAGCCGCCGCTGCAGATGGTTTCAACCCTAATTTTTTGTGTGAAATGGATAGGGCGCGGTCATATTTTAAGAGATTACTAGCTTGGGCCGTGCAGGGCCGGCTCAACTAAATTTGAGGCCCTAAGCAGACTTGAAAATGAGGCCTTTTTATATAAAAAATATTTTTTATTTAAAACCGTATATATTTTAGATTATTATAAATTAATTACGCACAAAAATTTATATACCATTTTATATGTTGTTTTTTTATTTATTATTAGGTTTATTGTACATTAATGTAACATTTAAATTAATTAAACATTAGAAAAGTACTATAACATAAAAAGTAGAAATCATATAATTTATAATAATGTAAAACTTGTGAAAAATAAATATTATATATTTTAGATGATAAATTTTATGACATTTATTAAGTACTTAATACACATGCGACTAAAAATTTAAAATCATTTGATTCATTTAATTCTCACTTTTTAAGTTAATCTTATTTATATTTATTAATATTTCATATTATATATATATATATATATATATATATATTATCTTTTTAAAGTTCACTGGTTCATATTTGTTTTAGATATTTTGTTTTTTTCATATTTACGAACAAAAATTTAAATATTATTATTTCAATATATATACTTTCATAAAATTTTGAGGCCCTTTTCAGGTTGGGGGCCTAAGCGACCCCTTAGATGGCCTTAGTGTTGAGCCGGCCCTGGGGCCGTGCCAAGCACATTTTTAAATAATTTTTATGATTTTATACTTTTTTTATTCTGAATAAAAATTTGGTGTTTAAATTTTTATACAAAAAAAAAATTAAAAATAAGTTGTAGAACTATGTTTTATATGCGCCTTAAAATGCGTGTCGAGCAGTGTGAAAAAACTGTAAATAAATGAGGGGGACAGAGGGAGTATTATTTATTATAATTATATTTTTTTTATTGAATTATATTATTATCCTCTTAATATACTTATATACACTATAGTTATTTAGATATAAAACTTTATATATACATTTGATCTTATCTTGATTTTTGAATTTTTTTTTAAAAAGTCTCAAATACATGTTATGATATGTATTTATTTCACAATGATATATTTTATTTTAGTAAAATCAGTATGTTGTTTTGATTTTCAAAGAGATTGAAAAAAAATATTGCAATTGACTTTAGGGTATCTTATGTATAGTAAAATTGAAATTTTTTAATTTATAATTATTTTGGAAGTCTAATCGGTAAATTTTCTGTGTGAGGCTAGTTAGAATTATGATATGTATTAATTTAAAAAAGATATTTTATTTTAATAGAATTATTGTGTTATTTATGATTTCCAAAAGAGATAAAAAAATATTTTACAATTGATTTGTCGGGTATTTAATTGTTCATAAAATTTCTTCTTAATTAATTTTATGATTTATAAGAAGTCTAAAACAACACATATTTACATTTTATTAATTTGAAATTTTTAAATGATGTGTGAAATTTTTATCATGCTCCACTGTTTTTTTGTAAAGATGATTATATAGGTACTTGTTTAAGCCCCGGTTGTGCTGACATGAATATCGATAATAAGTATATAAGAAGTCCATATAATTTACATATATTTTATCCATACATGTATTTTCTTGAAACAAGTTTTGGTGATCATGGTGTGAATAATCAATGTCTCTTGATCTCAACTCCAGCGTTAACAAGGTCGCAACTTACTCTTCCTCTCTAACCAACCATGCTCTCTTCTCCTCTTTTGGTCTATAAAAAGATCATTTCTTGATCCATTTTGAAACCATGCATGCTCAATTTCACGTTCATGGGAGCTAGCTTAAAGAGTCTGCTCGAGAACAAGGCATACTAAGAGAATGATAGGCGCCACAAATAACCAACCAATTTTTTCGTAATTAAGTTTTGGCGGTACTTATTATAAGAGTGTTTGATCCATGTTTGAAAGCATAAGTACATATGGTAATTTCATTACGTTCACCAAAACTGTAAAATAGTACTCGAGTTTAACATGTGTCAAGATACAAAAGGGATTTGCACTGGTGATAAATCATACAGCTGTGAAACCTATCCAATTTTAAGTGTTAAAAAGAGAGATCCTAATTTTGAAATATTTATGAAAGATTTCAATTGATAAACCGCCATCCAGAATTGAGAGTGCATAATATGCGAACCTGGGCCATTTGAATTACTTTTCTGCAGATTTAAAAGAGTATTTGAATGAGAGCATGATTGGATAGCCCACGTAGTTAAGTGTTTATCCTCCGTTGTCTCATGTCTTGGGCTCGACTTTGGCTCATCTCGAGAATATATGGTCGTCCTCACCAGCTTCAGCATGGTTAAGCCCTTGTGTTGCTAATGTATGGCTGTCGACTATTAGTTACCCTCCTCATCAATTGATAGTTTAATTAACTGTGACCAACCTTGGCACATCAGTTTGCACATAGCTTTGACTTGTAGTATAGATTAATAATGTCAGTGCCCCATCTGGTATATTTACAGGTGGGATTATGACAGGAACAAAAAGGTCATGACAATTTTTATTTAAAATGTAGCCGGAAATTTGAATTTGACGAAAAAAATTGGAGGTGAAAAATCAGAGCTAAAAATGGCCGATTGAAGTCAAATTAGGCGGTCAAATTTAAGAAGTCATATTTAACCGGTCATATTTAAGCAGTCACATTTAATTAAATATGACCGAAAATGTTAAATTCCACTAAGCTATCTCTGACAAACAATTTCCGGTCAAATTTAGCTAAATTCGACTACGCGCTGTCAAATTTAATTAAATATGACCGAAAATTGGCGGTCAAATTTACCCGTTTTTGTTGTAGCACGCAATCAAAACTAAAACCGAAGAAACTACACAAATCTTCTTTATAGTCTTCGAAATTATCAGAGTTTGAGCCATCATCAGAGTTTGATGACTCATTATCAAACTTTGTGATTAGAGCCTTTCTTTTTGAGTGACTCCTCTTTACAACAACTTCCTTGGGTGCTTTCTCCTTAACCTTCAAGGTGATTGATTTAAACTTACCACCATGTATCTTGCTCCTTAGCTCTATATCAAGCTCATAAATTTCATCAACAGACATAATCATCGTCAGCAAACCTATTTGTTTTAATTTTTTAAACTCAAATAATTTAATTCTTTATAAAATTTCTATCATGTTTCAGAATTCAAATAGATAAGGAGTAATACCAAAATACCGAAATTTGTTTATCATCATATATTTTTTAATTTAATCATTATTATTATACTACTACTCCCTCTGTCATTGTATACGTTTTTTTTTCACTGCTCGACACGCTTTTTAAGACTCTTATAAAACATAGTTTTACAACTTTTTTTTCAGATTTTCTTTTTTGTATAAAAATATAAATGTTATACTTTTACAAAAAAAAGAAAATCTTAAAAATAATTTACATAACTATATTATATTGAAGCATTAAAGTCCGTGCCGCGCCCCCGTCCCCCAATGTATACTATTGACTGGGACGGAGGGAGTATGAAAGACTTTTATATTGATTATAATTTTGTAATGTAATGATTATTCCACCGACAAAACTATATCACAAAACAAACTATTTATTTTAATTTTTGAAAATCAAATTATTTGATTTACAAACAACTCTGTACAATTTCCTATCATGTTTTAGAATTCAGATAAATATGAAGTTCATCTTGATATTATTAACATAATTCATATTAATACAAAATTTCATTCATTCACGGCCCTTTACAAGATTACGATAAAAACGAAATGATCGTGGTAATGATGACATGAATAGAAACTCAACTACAATGAAGTTACAACAATCGTCCATTTTGCACTATGTAGTAAATCTCAAATAATAAGCAAGTACCCATGTTTTTCACAAAATTTATTGGACACAATAAACAAAACAACAAACTTAGCTTGTATAAACAAAATAACCACATTTCATTTCATTTTGCTAAAGCGCCCCCTGACAAGAAATGGTAACTAGGAAGAACCCTAAATCTCAAAAATTATGTTCACCATCAGCAGAATTGATCGGGGCAACGATAGCTTACTGGATCTTATCTTTCCCCGTCTCCCTGTCAGATCACTGACCCGATTCAAATCGGTATCAAAACAATGGTGTGCCCTTATCTCCGATGCCCACTTCGGCCGCCGCCACACTGTTGAAAACCCTAGTTCTCGCATCCCCTCTGGACTCTACTTATACAGGCCTGTCTGTTATCGGGATAATACAGTTCATTCAATCTCTGTTGATGAATTAGGGCGTAAAATTCCTTCTTGTTCAGATACAGTTGAAATACCTGATCATGCTCCAATTAAGTTGATGCGGATGGTATAGTCTTGTAATGGATTGTCTTTATTTAGATTCAATGCTCTTTATGCTCTTAATTTCTATTGTGTTCGTAATTTAGTTACAAATCAACTAAAGTTAGTACCTCTGCCCAAATTAAATGCTTAAAATTATAGTCATGTTGCTACTTGTTGTTTGGCGTTTGACCCTTTGGTATCACCCCATTTCAAAGTTATATGTGTGCAAGTGGTTATTTGTCCATCCCGACGCCGACTAGCGTCTAAATTTTTAAAATTCAGTTCAGAAACTGGTCAACGGGTAGATACCAGTGTTTCTGTGGTTGGAACTGGGCTGGAATTTGCCAGGGGTGAGTATTGCAATGGTGCATTTTATTGGATCCGGGTAAACAGGCTATCTTGCTATCGTTTTGATATCGATGCTGAGAAATTGACCCAAATCGCTTTGCCTCCACAGGCTCGTGGTTCACACTTCCGGCATTTTGGAGAATCTTGTGGACACTTGTACCTTGCAGGTGTCCGAGATAATACAGCAAAAATTTTGAATGTGTACGAGCTGAACCTGGTTAATATGAAGTGGAATATCAAGCACTGGGTTCATATTGATCGTCTGATATCTTCATTCCCACAGGTTAATGTGAATGGGGGAAATCAGATGTGTCACTCCACCCAATCGATATTAGGTGTTCTTAGGGGAGAACGGGATGAAGACTCAGCTCTTATTGCAAATGTTTTGGGCACAGTTGTTTCGTATAATTTCAAGAGTAAGAAGGTTGAGGTGCTGCTATCTGAGCTCCAATGGAAGGATGATATTAGGAGTATTTCTGCTGGACCTCCATTTGTTCCTGCATATCCACTGATTGCAAGCCTACATCATTTGTAAGTATATTATTATATATAGTTTAGTGCTTAAAGTTTAGTTACAATATTTTTGTTTCAATGTATAATTAATTTAGCTGTTCTACTAATCTTGATTTGCATTTTATTATTGCGGTTTGTATACTCGAGTTTGTGTTGGGTGTGCATATGGGAATAGACATGTTAATATTCTTCCTTGATGTGTATGGTAATTTTAGGACGTGTAAGGCATTTCTTAACTCTGTATACTGGAAGGACCTAGACAAGGCAATACGCTGTACTGCACAGTTTAATGGAGTCAATCTTCCTTCTTTTAAAAAAACATTTATGTCGTCTTAAAACTGTTCATTCTATCAACAATTCAGTTAATTACAAGACAAGGGCAGCTGAAAAACACCGATGTGCTTAACATCCCCATTGGAACAACTACTACCGATGACAGAAAATTTAGTGACTGAATTATCATGCGATCTGATATATGCACACCTATTTTGTGGTCTCATATCTGGTCCATATATGAAGTAGCTGAATTTGCTACTTGTTTACTAAGTTTACTTATTACCTAATCTCTTACACCAAAGATCTTAAGCGACCAATCCGGCGGAACATCACACAAACATGATGAAATTTTTAATTATTATAAATTTAAAAACTCTAATGTAATATCTTTTATACATAAAAGGAAAAAACATCAAAATATTAATTTTAGTAAATGTCTGATTTACATAAAATGAATTTCTAATAGCAGATACAATCTCCCCCTCAGCCAATCAAACCAGCCATCTCAACCATCAAAAACTTGAGTAAATCATCCTCAAGCTCCTAACTGAATATGAGGTCCTCTTTATAGTGTTTCCATTCCATTAAGCCCATGAGCAGCAGCACGGATATTGTAAATAACTGGCGTACTCCAAATATTGTGTACTGGTTCAACTGGAACAACTACAAGGGTGACTATGTGGCTTGTTACTTCGGACGGTAGGATATTCAAAGCCATCTAGATCAAAAGATCCACTGCAGACTAAGAAAACATAAAATATACTTTTCAGATATGAGAAGAATTGGAGAAAAACCAAACCCCTTCAAAGCCAAGATATATCCAGAGTTGGCTTCTCATATTACCGTCTTCCTCTCTATATGTCCATTTATAAAGTGGGGATCAGATATTATAAGATGAAAAGAGAAAAAAAGAAGTAAAATATCTACATGCTACGTACTTGCTTCTTAAACAATTCCATATGTGTCAACTTATATTTTTGAGGAATCTTGCTAAACTCTACTAGTTTTCTAGATGACGGTAAAGCCACAGATCCTGCATGTTTACAATATGTGGGTGGTCTTAATAGGATGTCACAAAACTAAGGAAGCATAAATATAAATTTTATGTCATTATTTTAACAATATACAACATCACGTCAAAAGCTTGGCATTGTATCAGCCAGAGAGTATCATAAATTCTGGAGTTCGATTTTGTAATTATCTTATATTACGGATATGGTAATTACAAAATTGAACTCCAGAATTTGAGATAACCACTTGCTGACACAATGTTAAGCCTTCAAGGAGATGGTGTATATGGTTATAACTACCTGATATCATCTAGGATCTTTTTAATAAATGGAAAGACTAAGGAAGCATAAGTATAAATTTCTAACTCCTATGTCGTCATTTTAACCATATACAATATCTCGTCAAAAGTTTGGCATTGATTCAGGAAAGTGAGTATCTCAAATTCTAGAGTTCGATTTTGTAACTACCTTATATTAGAGATAAGGTAATTACAAAATTGAACTCCAGAATTTCAGATAACCATTTGCTGACACAATGTTAAGCCTTCAAGGAGATGGCGTATATGGTAACTACCCAATATCATCTAAGATTTTTTTTCTAAATAAATGGCAAGACTAAGGAGCATAAGTACACATTTTTAACTCCTATCTCGTCATTTTAACTATATACAACATCTCGTCAAAAATTTGGCATTGAATCAGGAAGTGAGCATCTCAAATTCTGGAGTTCGATTTTGTAATTATCTTATATTAGAGATAAGGTAATTACAAAATTGAACTCCAGAATTTAAGATAACCATTTGCTGATACGATGTTAAGCCTTGAAGGAGATAGCGTATATCGTAACTACCCGATATCATCTAGGATTTATTTTAATAAATGACAAGACTAAGGAAGCATAAGTAAAATATTTATGTCATTATTTAACAATATACAGCATCACGTCAAAAGCTTGACATTGTATTAGCTAGTGAGTATCATAAGTTCTGGAGTTCGATTTTGTAATTACCTTATATTACCGATATGGTAATTACAAAATTGAACTCCAGAATTTAAGATAACCACTTGCTGACACAATGTTAAGCCTTCAAGGAGATGGTGTATATGGTAGCTACCCGATATCATCTAGAATTTTTCTAATAAATAGAAAGACTAAAGAAGCATAAGTACAAATGTTTAACTCCTATATCGTCATTTTAATCATATACAATATCTCGTCAAAAGTTTGGCATTGAATCAGGAAGTGAGTATCTCAAATTCTAGAGTTCGATTTTGTAATTACCTTATATTGGAGATAAGGTAATTACAAAATTGAACTCCAGAATTTAGGATAACCATTTGCTGACACAATGTTAAGCCTTCAGGGAGATCGCGTATATGGTAATTACTATCCGATATCATCTAGGATTTTTTTTTAATAAATGGTAAAACTAAGGAAGCATAAGTACAAATTTCTAACCCCTATATCGTCATTGTAACCCAACCCTAACATAGGCTCGAAAAACTAATTACTCGATCCCAATTGGTCTTCTTTCTCATAACTCACAAATACATTATAAGATTTCTTAGATATAGATTAATAGATCTATAATTTTAGTACAAGTGTCATAAAATAGAATAACTGGATTGTTATATATATTGCAATTTTATCAAAAAGTTTCATTCAAATCTATACAAAATAGTTTACGGTAAAAGTACATTGCAAACTATATCTTATCGGAATTGCTTTTTTTTTTTAAGGTCGTTTTTCTACTACAAGAAATTGCAAAAAAAATAAAATTATGAGGAACGCAAATTAATTATAGATCGCAAATAAGAAAATAAAAGCCATATATATCAATGTGATAGATTTTTACCTATGCAAAGAAAATCATCGCAATGTGGCTTTGAGCTTTACGATTCATGATTGTATGCACCTTTAACAATATTGTAGGATGTAGTAGATATGTCAGTTTTTCTTGATCTCTTCTTCTTTGGGCTACAATTCTCACAGTAGGAGCCAGTTGCCTATGTTGAGGAGTGGTGCCCAAAACTCAAGGCAATTAATTGGATCCAAAAGGTCCAATTGTATAACTCTGAAAACACGACATATATATATATATATATATACATATATATATATATATATATTACCTTTATGTACAATATTTATCTGGTATAACAAGAATCTATATACTTATCCCATGGATCATTCCTTAGTTAGACCTTGAATATAGAATATAGGAAGAGAAATAGAGAAAATACGAAAACAAGAAGAACTCCTACTCTGTTGTAGTCCTAGCAGATTTCCATAACAAATGCCTCAAAGCAATGCCTTTATCATCCTTGTGCATATTCTCATATAAATGCATAACTCCGAATATGTGTTCTGCATTAGGAAATACAAACTCCAATAATGCATTAATCAGACCATGTATTGATTATATGCGAGATCAGTCCAATTACAACCAAGTAATCACATTTATGTAAAATACCATTAAATGCCAAAAGGCACAGACAATATCCTTAGATGACTATCAGTATTTGCAGAACGCTTACCAGCTTTGTTGGTCTATTAGTTAGGGAAAATTTTGCAACAAAGTGCTCCATATATAACAATAACAGCATCTAAACCACCAATCATAATCAGGCTAGCCAAATGGACTGGAAAACATATTAAGTTGTGGATTCCCAACTGAAGTATGTTGGAATGGGAACTGGTTGCCTCTTGCTTTTCCTGTGATGCTAGCATAGCTAGAAAATCATCCATAGATGTCTGAGAATGCATGCAGTTAACCAAATTTTATGGATATTTTATACAGACTGGATATTACTAAGATATCATAGTATGATATTATAAGTTAGTTAAACAAATAGTGAAACCATCTTTACAGAGAATTGTGGATTCCCTCCTGCTACGTTTTCCCGTCTCAAAGAGAATTGCAACCTGAATATCTCCCACCAGTCCTTTATGAAACCTGTCTCTGCATCCAGCACAAAGTAAAATTTGAAAACATCTGAAATTAATTACCAAAATATATTTAGGGAGACCATCTATGATGGAGAATATGTTTTAACCCGTTAGAAATATAAGAATACTCAAGAGTAAAACAATCAAAAATCCCCTTAAACACGAGTTCGACAAATATTATACACCTACAACATCTTCTTTTCTGAATTTTTTTCAACATTGATGCCTTTAGTTGCTTATGTCATATATAGAACAGTAATTCGGCCACCTTTTCTGGCCAATCAATTCGTAATTTGGGACCTTTAAAACAAAAAGCCTGATTTGAAGGGCGCACAGTCCCAATTGAAAAAACGTCAAGTAATTTCGAGACTCTCTCTCCAAAATGTAAAAAGTTGCAAGTTTTTGTTCATAGATTGGGGATGCCAACACATAATGTAAAAAACAAGTAATTTACATGTAGCCATGCAAGTACCATATAAACATATAAGATTCTGAGTCCAACAGTTAACAATTACTATAATAGCACAAGAAAGCTTACACGATACAGGCTTCGAGCTCTGACTCTGATGGGAAAAATTTCTTATATGAAATGTATTCAGCCGCCGCTGCAGATGGTTTCAACCCTAATTTTTTGTGTGAAATGGATAGGGCGCGGTCATATTTTAAGAGATTACTAGCTTGGGCCGTGCAGGGCCGGCTCAACTAAATTTGAGGCCCTAAGCAGACTTGAAAATGAGGCCTTTTTATATAAAAAATATTTTTTATTTAAAACCGTATATATTTTAGATTATTATAAATTAATTACGCACAAAAATTTATATACCATTTTATATGTTGTTTTTTTATTTATTATTAGGTTTATTTGTACATTAATGTAACATTTAAATTAATTAAACATTAGAAAAGTACTATAACATAAAAAGTAGAAATCATATAATTTATAATAATGTAAAACTTGTGAAAAATAAATATTATATATTTTAGATGATAAATTTTATGACATTTATTAAGTACTTAATACACATGCGACTAAAAAATTTAAAATCATTTGATTCATTTAATTCTCACTTTTTAAGTTAATCTTATTTATATTTATTAATATTTCATATTATATATATATATATATATATATATTATCTTTTTAAAGTTCACTGGTTCATATTTGTTTTAGATATTTTGTTTTTTTCATATTTACGAACAAAAATTTAAATATTATTATTTCAATATATATACTTTCATAAAATTTTGAGGCCCTTTTCAGGTTGGGGGCCTAAGCGACCCCTTAGATGGCCTTAGTGTTGAGCCGGCCCTGGGGCCGTGCCAAGCACATTTTTAAATAATTTTTATGATTTTATACTTTTTTTATTCTGAATAAAAATTTGGTGTTTAAATTTTTATACAAAAAAAAAATTAAAAATAAGTTGTAGAACTATGTTTTATATGCGCCTTAAAATGCGTGTCGAGCAGTGTGAAAAAACTGTAAATAAATGAGGGGGACAGAGGGAGTATTATTTATTATAATTATATTTTTTTTATTGAATTATATTATTATCCTCTTAATATACTTATATACACTATAGTTATTTAGATATAAAACTTTATATATACATTTGATCTTATCTTGATTTTTGAATTTTTTTTTAAAAAGTCTCAAATACATGTTATGATATGTATTTATTTCACAATGATATATTTTATTTTAGTAAAATCAGTATGTTGTTTTGATTTTCAAAGAGATTGAAAAAAAATATTGCAATTGACTTTAGGGTATCTTATGTATAGTAAAATTGAAATTTTTTAATTTATAATTATTTTGGAAGTCTAATCGGTAAATTTTCTGTGTGAGGCTAGTTAGAATTATGATATGTATTAATTTAAAAAAGATATTTTATTTTAATAGAATTATTGTGTTATTTATGATTTCCAAAAGAGATAAAAAAATATTTTACAATTGATTTGTCGGGTATTTAATTGTTCATAAAATTTCTTCTTAATTAATTTTATGATTTATAAGAAGTCTAAAACAACACATATTTACATTTTATTAATTTGAAATTTTTAAATGATGTGTGAAATTTTTATCATGCTCCACTGTTTTTTTGTAAAGATGATTATATAGGTACTTGTTTAAGCCCCGGTTGTGCTGACATGAATATCGATAATAAGTATATAAGAAGTCCATATAATTTACATATATTTTATCCATACATGTATTTTCTTGAAACAAGTTTTGGTGATCATGGTGTGAATAATCAATGTCTCTTGATCTCAACTCCAGCGTTAACAAGGTCGCAACTTTACTCTTCCTCTCTAACCAACCATGCTCTCTTCTCCTCTTTTGGTCTATAAAAAGATCATTTCTTGATCCATTTTGAAACCATGCATGCTCAATTTCACGTTCATGGGAGCTAGCTTAAAGAGTCTGCTCGAGAACAAGGCATACTAAGAGAATGATAGGCGCCACAAATAACCAACCAATTTTTTCGTAATTAAGTTTTGGCGGTACTTATTATAAGAGTGTTTGATCCATGTTTGAAAGCATAAGTACATATGGTAATTTCATTACGTTCACCAAAACTGTAAAATAGTACTCGAGTTTAACATGTGTCAAGATACAAAAGGGATTTGCACTGGTGATAAATCATACAGCTGTGAAACCTATCCAATTTTAAGTGTTAAAAAGAGAGATCCTAATTTTGAAATATTTATGAAAGATTTCAATTGATAAACCGCCATCCAGAATTGAGAGTGCATAATATGCGAACCTGGGCCATTTGAATTACTTTTCTGCAGATTTAAAAAGAGTATTTGAATGAGAGCATGATTGGATAGCCCACGTAGTTAAGTGTTTATCCTCCGTTGTCTCATGTCTGGGCTCGACTTTGGCTCATCTCGAGAATATATGGTCGTCCTCACCAGCTTCAGCATGGTTAAGCCCTTGTGTTGCTAATGTATGGCTGTCGACTATTAGTTACCCTCCTCATCAATTGATAGTTTAATTAACTGTGACCAACCTTGGCACATCAGTTTGCACATAGCTTTGACTTGTAGTATAGATTAATAATGTCAGTGCCCCATCTGGTATATTTACAGGTGGGATTATGACAGGAACAAAAAGGTCATGACAATTTTTATTTAAAATGTAGCCGGAAATTTGAATTTGACGAAAAAAATTGGAGGTGAAAAATCAGAGCTAAAAATGGCCGATTGAAGTCAAATTAGGCGGTCAAATTTAAGAAGTCATATTTAACCGGTCATATTTAAGCAGTCACATTTAATTAAATATGACCGAAAATGTTAAATTCCACTAAGCTATCTCTGACAAACAATTTCCGGTCAAATTTAGCTAAATTCGACTACGCGCTGTCAAATTTAATTAAATATGACCGAAAATTGGCGGTCAAATTTACCCGTTTTTGTTGTAGCACGCAATCAAAACTAAAACCGAAGAAACTACACAAATCTTCTTTATAGTCTTCGAAATTATCAGAGTTTGAGCCATCATCAGAGTTTGATGACTCATTATCAAACTTTGTGATTAGAGCCTTTCTTTTTGAGTGACTCCTCTTTACAACAACTTCCTTGGGTGCTTTCTCCTTAACCTTCAAGGTGATTGATTTAAACTTACCACCATGTATCTTGCTCCTTAGCTCTATATCAAGCTCATAAATTTCATCAACAGACATAATCATCGTCAGCAAACCTATTTGTTTTAATTTTTTAAACTCAAATAATTTAATTCTTTATAAAATTTCTATCATGTTTCAGAATTCAAATAGATAAGGAGTAATACCAAAATACCGAAATTTGTTTATCATCATATATTTTTTAATTTAATCATTATTATTATACTACTACTCCCTCTGTCATTGTATACGTTTTTTTTCACTGCTCGACACGCTTTTTAAGACTCTTATAAAACATAGTTTTACAACTTTTTTTTCAGATTTTCTTTTTTTGTATAAAAATATAAATGTTATACTTTTACAAAAAAAAGAAAATCTTAAAAATAATTTACATAACTATATTATATTGAAGCATTAAAGTCCGTGCCGCGCCCCCGTCCCCCAATGTATACTATTGACTGGGACGGAGGGAGTATGAAAGACTTTTATATTGATTATAATTTTGTAATGTAATGATTATTCCACCGACAAAACTATATCACAAAACAAACTATTTCTTTTAATTTTTGAAAATCAAATTATTTGATTTACAAACAACTCTGTACAATTTCCTATCATGTTTTAGAATTCAGATAAATATGAAGTTCATCTTGATATTATTAACATAATTCATATTAATACAAAATTTCATTCATTCACGGCCCTTTACAAGATTACGATAAAAACGAAATGATCGTGGTAATGATGACATGAATAGAAACTCAACTACAATGAAGTTACAACAATCGTCCATTTTGCACTATGTAGTAAATCTCAAATAATAAGCAAGTACCCATGTTTTTCACAAAATTTATTGGACACAATAAACAAAACAACAAACTTAGCTTGTATAAACAAAATAACCACATTTCATTTCATTTTGCTAAAGCGCCCCTGACAAGAAATGGTAACTAGGAAGAACCCTAAATCTCAAAAATTATGTTCACCATCAGCAGAATTGATCGGGGGCAACGATAGCTTACTGGATCTTATCTTTCCCCGTCTCCCTGTCAGATCACTGACCCGATTCAAATCGGTATCAAAACAATGGTGTGCCCTTATCTCCGATGCCCACTTCGGCCGCCGCCACACTGTTGAAAACCCTAGTTCTCGCATCCCCTCTGGACTCTACTTATACAGGCCTGTCTGTTATCGGGATAATACAGTTCATTCAATCTCTGTTGATGAATTAGGGCGTAAAATTCCTTCTTGTTCAGATACAGTTGAAATACCTGATCATGCTCCAATTAAGTTGATGCGGATGGTATAGTCTTGTAATGGATTGTCTTTATTTAGATTCAATGCTCTTTATGCTCTTAATTTCTATTGTGTTCGTAATTTAGTTACAAATCAACTAAAGTTAGTACCTCTGCCCAAATTAAATGCTTAAAATTATAGTCATGTTGCTACTTGTTGTTTGGCGTTTGACCCTTTGGTATCACCCCATTTCAAAGTTATATGTGTGCAAGTGGTTATTTGTCCATCCCGACGCCGACTAGCGTCTAAATTTTTAAAATTCAGTTCAGAAACTGGTCAACGGGTAGATACCAGTGTTTCTGTGGTTGGAACTGGGCTGGAATTTGCCAGGGGTGAGTATTGCAATGGTGCATTTTATTGGATCCGGGTAAACAGGCTATCTTGCTATCGTTTTGATATCGATGCTGAGAAATTGACCCAAATCGCTTTGCCTCCACAGGCTCGTGGTTCACACTTCCGGCATTTTGGAGAATCTTGTGGACACTTGTACCTTGCAGGTGTCCGAGATAATACAGCAAAAATTTTGAATGTGTACGAGCTGAACCTGGTTAATATGAAGTGGAATATCAAGCACTGGGTTCATATTGATCGTCTGATATCTTCATTCCCACAGGTTAATGTGAATGGGGGAAATCAGATGTGTCACTCCACCCAATCGATATTAGGTGTTCTTAGGGGAGAACGGGATGAAGACTCAGCTCTTATTGCAAATGTTTTGGTTCAAGAGTAAGAAGGTTGAGGTGCTGCTATCTGAGCTCCAATGGAAGGATGATATTAGGAGTATTTCTGCTGGACCTCCATTTGTTCCTGCATATACACTGATTGCAAGCCTACATCATTTGTAAGTATATTATTATATATAGTTTAGTGCTTAAAGTTTAGTTACAATATTTTGTTTCAATGTATAATTAATTTAGCTGTTCTACTAATCTTGATTTGCATTTTATTATTGCGGTTTGTATACTCGAGTTTGTGTTGGGTGTGCATATGGGAATAGACATGTTAATATTCTTCCTTGATGTGTATGGTAATTTTAGGACGTGTAAGGCATTTCTTAACTCTGTATACTGGAAGGACCTAGACAAGGCAATACGCTGTACTGCACAGTTTAATGGAGTCAATCTTCCTTCTTTTAAAAAAACATTTATGTCGTCTTAAAACTGTTCATTCTATCAACAATTCAGTTAATTACAAGACAAGGGCAGCTGAAAAACACCGATGTGCTTAACATCCCCATTGGAACAACTACTACCGATGACAGAAAATTTAGTGACTGAATTATCATGCGATCTGATATATGCACACCTATTTTGTGGTCTCATATCTGGTCCATATATGAAGTAGCTGAATTTGCTACTTGTTTACTAAGTTTACTTATTACCTAATCTCATACACCAAAGATCTTAAGCGACCAATCCGGCGGAACATCACACAAACATGATGAAATTTTTAATTATTATAAATTTAAAAACTCTAATGTAATATCTTTTATACATAAAAGGAAAAAACATCAAAATATTAATTTTAGTAAATGTCTGATTTACATAAAATGAATTTCTAATAGCAGATACAATCTCCCCCTCAGCCAATCAAACCAGCCATCTCAACCATCAAAAACTTGAGTAAATCATCCTCAAGCTCCTAACTGAATATGAGGTCCTCTTTATAGTGTTTCCATTCCATTAAGCCCATGAGCAGCAGCACGGATATTGTAAATAACTGGCGTACTCCAAATATTGTGTACTGGTTCAACTGGAACAACTACAAGGGTGACTATGTGGCTTGTTACTTCGGACGGTAGGATATTCAAAGCCATCTAGATCAAAAGATCCACTGCAGACTAAGAAAACATAAAATATACTTTTCAGATATGAGAAGAATTGGAGAAAAACCAAACCCCTTCAAAGCCAAGATATATCCAGAGTTGGCTTCTCATATTACCGTCTTCCTCTCTATATGTCCATTTATAAAGTGGGGATCAGATATTATAAGATGAAAAGAGAAAAAAAGAAGTAAAATATCTACATGCTACGTACTTGCTTCTTAAACAATTCCATATGTGTCAACTTATATTTTTGAGGAATCTTGCTAAACTCTACTAGTTTTCTAGATGACGGTAAAGCCACAGATCCTGCATGTTTACAATATGTGGGTGGTCTTAATAGGATGTCACAAACCTAAGGAAGCATAAATATAAATTTTATGTCATTATTTTAACAATATACAACATCACGTCAAAAGCTTGGCATTGTATCAGCCAGAGAGTATCATAAATTCTGGAGTTCGATTTTGTAATTATCTTATATTACGGATATGGTAATTACAAAATTGAACTCCAGAATTTGAGATAACCACTTGCTGACACAATGTTAAGCCTTCAAGGAGATGGTGTATATGGTTATAACTACCTGATATCATCTAGGATCTTTTTAATAAATGGAAAGACTAAGGAAGCATAAGTATAAATTTCTAACTCCTATGTCGTCATTTTAACCATATACAATATCTCGTCAAAAGTTTGGCATTGATTCAGGAAAGTGAGTATCTCAAATTCTAGAGTTCGATTTTGTAACTACCTTATATTAGAGATAAGGTAATTACAAAATTGAACTCCAGAATTTCAGATAACCATTTGCTGACACAATGTTAAGCCTTCAAGGAGATGGCGTATATGGTAACTACCCAATATCATCTAAGATTTTTTTTCTAAATAAATGGCAAGACTAAGGAGCATAAGTACACATTTTTAACTCCTATCTCGTCATTTTAACTATATACAACATCTCGTCAAAAATTTGGCATTGAATCAGGAAGTGAGCATCTCAAATTCTGGAGTTCGATTTTGTAATTATCTTATATTAGAGATAAGGTAATTACAAAATTGAACTCCAGAATTTAAGATAACCATTTGCTGATACGATGTTAAGCCTTGAAGGAGATAGCGTATATCGTAACTACCCGATATCATCTAGGATTTATTTTAATAAATGACAAGACTAAGGAAGCATAAGTAAAATATTTATGTCATTATTTAACAATATACAGCATCACGTCAAAAGCTTGACATTGTATTAGCTAGTGAGTATCATAAGTTCTGGAGTTCGATTTTGTAATTACCTTATATTACCGATATGGTAATTACAAAATTGAACTCCAGAATTTAAGATAACCACTTGCTGACACAATGTTAAGCCTTCAAGGAGATGGTGTATATGGTAGCTACCCGATATCATCTAGAATTTTTCTAATAAATAGAAAGACTAAAGAAGCATAAGTACAAATGTTTAACTCCTATATCGTCATTTTAATCATATACAATATCTCGTCAAAAGTTTGGCATTGAATCAGGAAGTGAGTATCTCAAATTCTAGAGTTCGATTTTGTAATTACCTTATATTGGAGATAAGGTAATTACAAAATTGAACTCCAGAATTTAGGATAACCATTTGCTGACACAATGTTAAGCCTTCAGGGAGATCGCGTATATGGTAATTACTATCCGATATCATCTAGGATTTTTTTTTAATAAATGGTAAAACTAAGGAAGCATAAGTACAAATTTCTAACCCCTATATCGTCATTGTAACCCAACCCTAACATAGGCTCGAAAAACTAATTACTCGATCCCAATTGGTCTTCTTTCTCATAACTCACAAATACATTATAAGATTTCTTAGATATAGATTAATAGATCTATAATTTTAGTACAAGTGTCATAAAATGGAATAACTGGATTGTTATATATATTGCAATTTTATCAAAAAGTTTCATTCAAATCTATACAAAATAGTTTACGGTAAAAGTACATTGCAAACTATATCTTATCGGAATTGCTTTTTTTTTTAAGGTCGTTTTTCTACTACAAGAAATTGCAAAAAAAATAAAATTATGAGGAACGCAAATTAATTATAGATCGCAAATAAGAAAATAAAAGCCATATATATCAATGTGATAGATTTTTACCTATGCAAAGAAAATCATCGCAATGTGGCTTTGAGCTTTACGATTCATGATTGTATGCACCTTTAACAATATTGTAGGATGTAGTAGATATGTCAGTTTTTCTTGATCTCTTCTTCTTTGGGCTACAATTCTCACAGTAGTAGCCAGTTGCCTATGTTGAGGAGTGGTGCCCAAAACTCAAGGCAATTAATTGGATCCAAAAGGTCCAATTGTATAACTCTGAAAACACGACATATATATATATATATACACATATATATATATATATATATATATATATATATTACCTTTATGTACAATATTTATCTGGTATAACAAGAATCTATATACTTATCCCATGGATCATTCCTTAGTTAGACCTTGAATATAGAATATAGGAAGAGAAATAGAGAAAATACGAAAACAAGAAGAACTCCTACTCTGTTGTAGTCCTAGCAGATTTCCATAACAAATGCCTCAAAGCAATGCCTTTATCATCCTTGTGCATATTCTCATATAAATGCATAACTCCGAATATGTGTTCTGCATTAGGAAATACAAACTCCAATAATGCATTAATCAGACCATGTATTGATTATATGCGAGATCAGTCCAATTACAACCAAGTAATCACATTTATGTAAAATACCATTAAATGCCAAAAGGCACAGACAATATCCTTAGATGACTATCAGTATTTGCAGAACGCTTACCAGCTTTGTTGGTCTATTAGTTAGGGAAAATTTTGCAACAAAGTGCTCCATATATAACAATAACAGCATCTAAACCACCAATCATAATCAGGCTAGCCAAATGGACTGGAAAACATATTAAGTTGTGGATTCCCAACTGAAGTATGTTGGAATGGGAACTGGTTGCCTCTTGCTTTTCCTGTGATGCTAGCATAGCTAGAAAATCATCCATAGATGTCTGAGAATGCATGCAGTTAACCAAATTTTATGGATATTTTATACAGACTGGATATTACTAAGATATCATAGTATGATATTATAAGTTAGTTAAACAAATAGTGAAACCATCTTTACAGAGAATTGTGGATTCCCTCCTTCTACGTTTTCCCGTCTCAAAGAGAATTGCAACCTGAATATCTCCCACCAGTCCTTTATGAAACCTGTCTCTGCATCCAGCACAAAGTAAAATTTGAAAACATCTGAAATTAATTACCAAAATATATTTAGGGAGACCATCTATGATGGAGAATATGTTTTAACCCGTTAGAAATATAAGAATACTCAAGAGTAAAACAATCAAAAATCCCCTTAAACACGAGTTCGACAAATATTATACACCTACAACATCTTCTTTTCTGAATTTTTTTCAACATTGATGCCTTTAGTTGCTTATGTCATATATAGAACAGTAATTCGGCCACCTTTTCTGGCCAATCAATTCGTAATTTGGGACCTTTAAAACAAAAAGCCTGATTTGAAGGGCGCACAGTCCCAATTGAAAAAACGTCAAGTAATTTCGAGACTCTCTCTCCAAAATGTAAAAAGTTGCAAGTTTTTGTTCATAGATTGGGGATGCCAACACATAATGTAAAAAACAAGTAATTTACATGTAGCCATGCAAGTACCATATAAACATATAAGATTCTGAGTCCAACAGTTAACAATTACTATAATAGCACAAGAAAGCTTACACGATACAGGCTTCGAGCTCTGACTCTGATGGGAAAAATTTCTTATATGAAATGTATTCAGCCGCCGCTGCAGATGGTTTCAACCCTAATTTTTTGTGTGAAATGGATAGGGCGCGGTCATATTTTAAGAGATTACTAGCTTGGGCCGTGCAGGGCCGGCTCAACTAAATTTGAGGCCCTAAGCAGACTTGAAAATGAGGCCTTTTTATATAAAAAATATTTTTTATTTAAAACCGTATATATTTTAGATTATTATAAATTAATTACGCACAAAAATTTATATACCATTTTATATGTTGTTTTTTTATTTATTATTAGGTTTATTTGTACATTAATGTAACATTTAAATTAATTAAACATTAGAAAAGTACTATAACATAAAAAGTAGAAATCATATAATTTATAATAATGTAAAACTTGTGAAAAATAAATATTATATATTTTAGATGATAAATTTTATGACATTTATTAAGTACTTAATACACATGCGACTAAAAAATTTAAAATCATTTGATTCATTTAATTCTCACTTTTTAAGTTAATCTTATTTATATTTATTAATATTTCATATTATATATATATATATATATTATCTTTTTAAAGTTCACTGGTTCATATTTGTTTTAGATATTTTGTTTTTTTCATATTTACGAACAAAAATTTAAATATTATTATTTCAATATATATACTTTCATAAACTTTTGAGGCCCTTTTCAGGTTGGGGGCCTAAGCGACCCCTTAGATGGCCTTAGTGTTGAGCCGGCCCTGGGGCCGTGCCAAGCACATTTTTAAATAATTTTTATGATTTTATACTTTTTTTATTCTGAATAAAAATTTGGTGTTTAAATTTTTATACAAAAAAAAAAAATTAAAAATAAGTTGTAGAACTATGTTTTATATGCGCCTTAAAATGCGTGTCGAGTAGTGTGAAAAAACTGTAAATAAATGAGGGGGACAGAGGGAGTATTATTTATTATAATTATATTTTTTTTATTGAATTATATTATTATCCTCTTAATATACTTATATACACTATAGTTATTTAGATATAAAACTTTATATATACATTTGATCTTATCTTGATTTTTGAATTTTTTTTTAAAAAGTCTCAAATACATGTTATGATATGTATTTATTTCACAATGATATATTTTATTTTAGTAAAATCAGTATGTTGTTTTGATTTTCAAAGAGATTGAAAAAAAATATTGCAATTGACTTTAGGGTATCTTATGTATAGTAAAATTGAAATTTTTTAATTTATAATTATTTTGGAAGTCTAATCGGTAAATTTTCTGTGTGAGGCTAGTTAGAATTATGATATATATTAATTTAAAAAAGATATTTTATTTTAATAGAATTATTGTGTTATTTATGATTTCCAAAAGAGATAAAAAAATATTTTACAATTGATTTGTCGGGTATTTAATTGTTCATAAAATTTCTTCTTAATTAATTTTATGATTTATAAGAAGTCTAAAACAACACATATTTACATTTTATTAATTTGAAATTTTTAAATGATGTGTGAAATTTTTATCATGCTCCACTGTTTTTTTGTAAAGATGATTATATAGGTACTTGTTTAAGCCCCGGTTGTGCTGACATGAATATCGATAATAAGTATATAAGAAGTCCATATAATTTACATATATTTTATCCATACATGTATTTTCTTGAAACAAGTTTTGGTGATCATGGTGTGAATAATCAATGTCTCTTGATCTCAACTCCAGCGTTAACAAGGTCGCAACTTTACTCTTCCTCTCTAACCAACCATGCTCTCTTCTCCTCTTTTGGTCTATAAAAAGATCATTTCTTGATCCATTTTGAAACCATGCATGCTCAATTTCACGTTCATGGGAGCTAGCTTAAAGAGTCTGCTCGAGAACAAGGCATACTAAGAGAATGATAGGCGCCACAAATAACCAACCAATTTTTTTGTAATTAAGTTTTGGCGGTACTTATTATAAGAGTGTTTGATCCATGTTTGAAAGCATAAGTACATATGGTAATTTCATTACGTTCACCAAAACTGTAAAATAGTACTCGAGTTTAACATGTGTCAAGATACAAAAGGGATTTGCACTGGTGATAAATCATACAGCTGTGAAACCTATCCAATTTTAAGTGTTAAAAAGAGAGATCCTAATTTTGAAATATTTATGAAAGATTTCAATTGATAAACCGCCATCCAGAATTGAGAGTGCATAATATGCGAACCTGGGCCATTTGAATTACTTTTCTGCAGATTTAAAAAGAGTATTTGAATGAGAGCATGATTGGATAGCCCACGTAGTTAAGTGTTTATCCTCCGTTGTCTCATGTCCTGGGCTCGACTTTGGCTCATCTCGAGAATATATGGTCGTCCTCACCAGCTTCAGCATGGTTAAGCCCTTGTGTTGCTAATGTATGGCTGTCGACTATTAGTTACCCTCCTCATCAATTGATAGTTTAATTAACTGTGACCAACCTTGGCACATCAGTTTGCACATAGCTTTGACTTGTAGTATAGATTAATAATGTCAGTGCCCCATCTGGTATATTTACAGGTGGGATTATGACAGGAACAAAAAGGTCATGACAATTTTTATTTAAAATGTAGCCGGAAATTTGAATTTGACGAAAAAAATTGGAGGTGAAAAATCAGAGCTAAAAATGGCCGATTGAAGTCAAATTAGGCGGTCAAATTTAAGAAGTCATATTTAACCGGTCATATTTAAGCAGTCACATTTAATTAAATATGACCGAAAATGTTAAATTCCACTAAGCTATCTCTGACAAACAATTTCCGGTCAAATTTAGCTAAATTCGACTACGCGCTGTCAAATTTAATTAAATATGACCGAAAATTGGCGGTCAAATTTACCCGTTTTTGTTGTAGCACGCAATCAAAACTAAAACCGAAGAAACTACACAAATCTTCTTTATAGTCTTCGAAATTATCAGAGTTTGAGCCATCATCAGAGTTTGATGACTCATTATCAAACTTTGTGATTAGAGCCTTTCTTTTTGAGTGACTCCTCTTTACAACAACTTCCTTGGGTGCTTTCTCCTTAACCTTCAAGGTGATTGATTTAAACTTACCACCATGTATCTTGCTCCTTAGCTCTATATCAAGCTCATAAATTTCATCAACAGACATAATCATCGTCAACAAACCTATTTGTTTTAATTTTTTAAACTCTAATAATTTAATTCTTTATAAAATTTCTATCATGTTTCAGAATTCAAATAGATAAGGAGTAATACCAAAATACCGAAATTTGTTTATCATCATATATTTTTTAATTTAATCATTATTATTATACTACTACTCCCTCTGTCATTGTATACGTTTTTTTTTACTGCTCGACACGCTTTTTAAGACTCTTATAAAACATAGTTTTACAACTTTTTTTTTCAGATTTTCTTTTTTTGTATAACAATATAAATGTTATACTTTTACAAAAAAAAAGAAAATCTTAAAAATAATTTACATAACTATATTATATTGAAGCATTAAAGTCCGTGCCGCGCCCCCGTCCCCCAATGTATACTATTGACTGGGACGGAGGGAGTATGAAAGACTTTTATATTGATTATAATTTTGTAATGTAATGATTATTCCACCGATAAAACTATATCACAAAACAAACTATTTATTTTAATTTTTGAAAATCAAATTATTTGATTTACAAACAACTCTGTACAATTTCCTATCATGTTTTAGAATTCAGATAAATATGAAGTTCATCTTGATATTATTAACATAATTCATATTAATACAAAATTTCATTCATTCACGGCCCTTTACAAGATTACGATAAAAACGAAATGATCGTGGTAATGATGACATGAATAGAAACTCAACTACAATGAAGTTACAACAATCGTCCATTTTGCACTATGTAGTAAATCTCAAATAATAAGCAAGTACCCATGTTTTTCACAAAATTTATTGGACACAATAAACAAAACAACAAACTTAGCTTGTATAAACAAAATAACCACATTTCATTTCATTTTGCTAAAGCTCCGCCTGACAAGAAATGGTAACTAGGAAGAACCCTAAATCTCAAAAATTATGTTCACCATCAGCAGAATTGATCGGGGGCAACGATAGCTTACTGGATCTTATCTTTCCCCGTCTCCCTGTCAGATCACTGACCCGATTCAAATCGGTATCAAAACAATGGTGTGCCCTTATCTCCGATGCCCACTTCGGCCGCCGCCACACTGTTGAAAACCCTAGTTCTCGCATCCCCTCTGGACTCTACTTATACAGGCCTGTCTGTTATCGGGATAATACAGTTCATTCAATCTCTGTTGATGAATTAGGGCGTAAAATTCCTTCTTGTTCAGATACAGTTGAAATACCTGATCATGCTCCAATTAAGTTGATGCGGATGGTATAGTCTTGTAATGGATTGTCTTTATTTAGATTCAATGCTCTTTATGCTCTTAATTTCTATTGTGTTCGTAATTTAGTTACAAATCAACTAAAGTTAGTACCTCTGCCCAAATTAAATGCTTAAAATTATAGTCATGTTGCTACTTGTTGTTTGGCGTTTGACCCTTTGGTATCACCCCATTTCAAAGTTATATGTGTGCAAGTGGTTATTTGTCCATCCCGACGCCGACTAGCGTCTAAATTTTTAAAATTCAGTTCAGAAACTGGTCAACGGGTAGATACCAGTGTTTCTGTGGTTGGAACTGGGCTGGAATTTGCCAGGGGTGAGTATTGCAATGGTGCATTTTATTGGATCCGGGTAAACAGGCTATCTTGCTATCGTTTTGATATCGATGCTGAGAAATTGACCCAAATCGCTTTGCCTCCACAGGCTCGTGGTTCACACTTCCGGCATTTTGGAGAATCTTGTGGACACTTGTACCTTGCAGGTGTCCGAGATAATACAGCAAAAATTTTGAATGTGTACGAGCTGAACCTGGTTAATATGAAGTGGAATATCAAGCACTGGGTTCATATTGATCGTCTGATATCTTCATTCCCACAGGTTAATGTGAATGGGGGAAATCAGATGTGTCACTCCACCCAATCGATATTAGGTGTTCTTAGGGGAGAACGGGATGAAGACTCAGCTCTTATTGCAAATGTTTTGGTTCAAGAGTAAGAAGGTTGAGGTGCTGCTATCTGAGCTCCAATGGAAGGATGATATTAGGAGTATTTCTGCTGGACCTCCATTTGTTCCTGCATATACACTGATTGCAAGCCTACATCATTTGTAAGTATATTATTATATATAGTTTAGTGCTTAAAGTTTAGTTACAATATTTTGTTTCAATGTATAATTAATTTAGCTGTTCTACTAATCTTGATTTGCATTTTATTATTGCGGTTTGTATACTCGAGTTTGTGTTGGGTGTGCATATGGGAATAGACATGTTAATATTCTTCCTTGATGTGTATGGTAATTTTAGGACGTGTAAGGCATTTCTTAATTCTGTATACTGGAAGGACCTAGACAAGGCAATACGCTGTACTGCACAGTTTAATGGAGTCAATCTTCCTTCTTTTAAAAAAACATTTATGTCGTCTTAAAACTGTTCATTCTATCAACAATTCAGTTAATTACAAGACAAGGGCAGCTGAAAAACACCGATGTGCTTAACATCCCCATTGGAACAACTACTACCGATGACAGAAAATTTAGTGACTGAATTATCATGCGATCTGATATATGCACACCTATTTTGTGGTCTCATATCTGGTCCATATATGAAGTAGCTGAATTTGCTACTTGTTTACTAAGTTTACTTATTACCTAATCTCTTACACCAAAGATCTTAAGCGACCAATCCGGCGGAACATCACACAAACATGATGAAATTTTTAATTATTATAAATTTAAAAACTCTAATGTAATATCTTTTATACATAAAAGGAAAAAACATCAAAATATTAATTTTAGTAAATGTCTGATTTACATAAAATGAATTTCTAATAGCAGATACAATCTCCCCCTCAGCCAATCAAACCAGCCATCTCAACCATCAAAAACTTGAGTAAATCATCCTCAAGCTCCTAACTGAATATGAGGTCCTCTTTATAGTGTTTCCATTCCATTAAGCCCATGAGCAGCAGCACGGATATTGTAAATAACTGGCGTACTCCAAATATTGTGTACTGGTTCAACTGGAACAACTACAAGGGTGACTATGTGGCTTGTTACTTCGGACGGTAGGATATTCAAAGCCATCTAGATCAAAAGATCCACTGCAGACTAAGAAAACATAAAATATACTTTTCAGATATGAGAAGAATTGGAGAAAAACCAAACCCCTTCAAAGCCAAGATATATCCAGAGTTGGCTTCTCATATTACCGTCTTCCTCTCTATATGTCCATTTATAAAGTGGGGATCAGATATTATAAGATGAAAAGAGAAAAAAAGAAGTAAAATATCTACATGCTACGTACTTGCTTCTTAAACAATTCCATATGTGTCAACTTATATTTTTGAGGAATCTTGCTAAACTCTACTAGTTTTCTAGATGACGGTAAAGCCACAGATCCTGCATGTTTACAATATGTGGGTGGTCTTAATAGGATGTCACAAACCTAAGGAAGCATAAATATAAATTTTATGTCATTATTTTAACAATATACAACATCACGTCAAAAGCTTGGCATTGTATCAGCCAGAGAGTATCATAAATTCTGGAGTTCGATTTTGTAATTATCTTATATTACGGATATGGTAATTACAAAATTGAACTCCAGAATTTGAGATAACCACTTGCTGACACAATGTTAAGCCTTCAAGGAGATGGTGTATATGGTTATAACTACCTGATATCATCTAGGATCTTTTTAATAAATGGAAAGACTAAGGAAGCATAAGTATAAATTTCTAACTCCTATGTCGTCATTTTAACCATATACAATATCTCGTCAAAAGTTTGGCATTGATTCAGGAAAGTGAGTATCTCAAATTCTAGAGTTCGATTTTGTAACTACCTTATATTAGAGATAAGGTAATTACAAAATTGAACTCCAGAATTTCAGATAACCATTTGCTGACACAATGTTAAGCCTTCAAGGAGATGGCGTATATGGTAACTACCCAATATCATCTAAGATTTTTTTTCTAAATAAATGGCAAGACTAAGGAGCATAAGTACACATTTTTAACTCCTATCTCGTCATTTTAACTATATACAACATCTCGTCAAAAATTTGGCATTGAATCAGGAAGTGAGCATCTCAAATTCTGGAGTTCGATTTTGTAATTATCTTATATTAGAGATAAGGTAATTACAAAATTGAACTCCAGAATTTAAGATAACCATTTGCTGATACGATGTTAAGCCTTGAAGGAGATAGCGTATATCGTAACTACCCGATATCATCTAGGATTTATTTTAATAAATGACAAGACTAAGGAAGCATAAGTAAAATATTTATGTCATTATTTAACAATATACAGCATCACGTCAAAAGCTTGACATTGTATTAGCTAGTGAGTATCATAAGTTCTGGAGTTCGATTTTGTAATTACCTTATATTACCGATATGGTAATTACAAAATTGAACTCCAGAATTTAAGATAACCACTTGCTGACACAATGTTAAGCCTTCAAGGAGATGGTGTATATGGTAGCTACCCGATATCATCTAGAATTTTTCTAATAAATAGAAAGACTAAAGAAGCATAAGTACAAATGTTTAACTCCTATATCGTCATTTTAATCATATACAATATCTCGTCAAAAGTTTGGCATTGAATCAGGAAGTGAGTATCTCAAATTCTAGAGTTCGATTTTGTAATTACCTTATATTGAAAAACACCGATGTGCTTAACATCCCCATTGGAACAACTACTACCGATGACAGAAAATTTAGTGACTGAATTATCATGCGATCTGATATATGCACACCTATTTTGTGGTCTCATATCTGGTCCATATATGAAGTAGCTGAATTTGCTACTTGTTTACTAAGTTTACTTATTACCTAATCTCTTACACCAAAGATCTTAAGCGACCAATCCGGCGGAACATCACACAAACATGATGAAATTTTTAATTATTATAAATTTAAAAACTCTAATGTAATATCTTTTATACATAAAAGGAAAAAACATCAAAATATTAATTTTAGTAAATGTCTGATTTACATAAAATGAATTTCTAATAGCAGATACAATCTCCCCCTCAGCCAATCAAACCAGCCATCTCAACCATCAAAAACTTGAGTAAATCATCCTCAAGCTCCTAACTGAATATGAGGTCCTCTTTATAGTGTTTCCATTCCATTAAGCCCATGAGCAGCAGCACGGATATTGTAAATAACTGGCGTACTCCAAATATTGTGTACTGGTTCAACTGGAACAACTACAAGGGTGACTATGTGGCTTGTTACTTTGGACGGTAGGATATTCAAAGCCATCTAGATCAAAAGATCCACTGCAGACTAAGAAAACATAAAATATACTTTTCACATATGAGAAGAATTGGAGAAAAACCAAACCCCTTCAAAGCCAAGATATATCCAGAGTTGGCTTCTCATATTACCGTCTTCCTCTCTATATGTCCATTTATAAAGTGGGGATCAGATATTATAAGATGAAAAGAGAAAAAAAGAAGTAAAATATCTACATGCTACGTACTTGCTTCTTAAACAATTCCATATGTGTCAACTTATATTTTTGAGGAATCTTGCTAAACTCTACTAGTTTTCTAGATGACGGTAAAGCCACAGATCCTGCATGTTTACAATATGTGGGTGTGAAATTACACACCTAGAGGGGGGGTGAATAGGTGTTATGGCTAATATGACCGATTTTTAATGTTACCAAATATTATACTGTCACAGACAGCTTGCTGTTAATTATCAGAGTAAACAGTCAGCTAGCTAACAATGCAGATGCAATGCAAAACAGATATAATCAGTAAGCTAGCAACACAGAGAATTTTAGCCAGGTTCGACCCCTAACCCTAACTGGTAAGAGATTATATTATTAATCAATAATGTCAACAATTACAATGATTCAATAATATAACTCCCTTTATCCCTTGTTCCTGTTATCAGCTTGCTGAAACCCCTGAACCACGAACCAAAAGCTCTCCAAGACCTATACTTCCCAAGTATACTCTTCTAGCTAACTAGTCCCCTTGTTCCCTTGTTTCACAAGCTCGATACACAGCAACAAACCTTTACACTTTGAACAATACAATGTATGAGTGTAATACAACCGAAACTATGAACTCAATATAGATATATAATCAAATATAAGTACTAGAGCTCAAGTAAAGATTTTGCAACGTAAGTATGTTGTATTTCAGAAAGCTTGAAGTGTGTTCTTGTTCTCTTATCAAAACGGAAACCACACTCAAGTTTATATACACAAAGATCCAACGGTCAATTTGCTAACAAATTCCAACGATCTTGTTCCAACCGAACTCACGTATAATTTGTTCTCAATTTGATCGTTTAAACTTGTGAAGATTACTGAGTAAAAAGCGTAGAAACGTTGTAAACAAAACTCAGTAAAACGTTTATATAAAATCCATAATTTGAAATAAGATAGGAGTTGTTATAGATAAGATCGAACTAGAGATAACCACTCCTACAAGTTAGGAAATCGTTTTTGTTTGAAATTCTGATTTAAAACTGAGCTCTAATATTTATATAAGTCATATATAAATATTAAAGTCCTTACAAATCGATTCCTAATAAATCTCCTTGCTTTTCGACTATGATCCTTATCCATTTGTTATTCTGTTCACGCTGTGAGCTCGCTGATAAGCCTGAATGACAACCTGTAAGCTTGCTGACAGTTGAACATAACACTGAACCATATCAAGCTGTTAGCACATGCATATATCATTGATAGCTCGCTAACAAGCATCAGTTTTATGCTATTAGCTTGCTGGCAGTGTGATCATCAAAACCTTGAGAGTATCAATCTCCCCCTTTTTGATGATTACACCATATTTAGGAAAAGTAATTAAACTCCCCCTGAATACAGCAATCTAATATCATTAAACTTTAACACATATATCAATTAAGTAAATAGAACAAGATATAACAGATATAACCATCATGCAACCAGATAACAAATAAAGCACTTGCATAGATAATTTAGATAAAATCCTAACCAGGATAAACCACCTGGCAACCAACAAATATCCAAAACAACTTAAACAAATTCAACTCAGGATAAACCACCTGAGAACCAAATTCAACCAAATTCAACATAGCATAGGGCCAATAAAGTACTTAAACAGTTAAGCACACAAGTCTTATTTATTAATTAGATAGATTCCTAAATTGTCTCCCCCTTAATCATCGAAAAGGTTAGAAATTCAGGTCTCCCCATCATCCTTGTCAGACTTCTCCTGTGCATACTTCTTCTCGAGCTCCGCAGCAATACGATTCTGCTCCATCATCAAATTTCCAGCAGCAGCATAAACAGAATCAGTACCAGCAGCATCTTTAAGAACATCCAGTGCAGTACGTGGCCTTGGACTCTCAGTCGCTTCATCCGTAGAAGTAAAAGTGAACTTGACATCAGAGGACCCGCAAGACCCAAACATCCTCTTGCGTAACTCATACCCAAAACTTCCAGAACTGCACTTCTCAGGAGAATTACCAGTTTTTCCTCCAAAGACAATATCCTTCCAAAAATCGAACTGATTTGACAATTCCTCCATCTGTTCAGAAAGCTGTTTCTGACCATCCACCAACTGCTTATGGTTGGCTCGCAGTTCCTCCATGTATTCCAAAATTTCTTTGGCAGAAATACCCAAATCAACACCAGCAGGAGCAGCAACAGGTGGAGGAGTAACAACAGGGACCTCCAACACCGACAAACTACCATCTTTCTCAATTTTTAAATTTGACTGATTCAAACATTTAACATCCAAAAATTCTTTTGCAGCAAGAGACTCAACACCATCAAAACTGACACCAAACCACTCGAAAATTCGAGTTAAAAGTAAACCATAGGGCAACCCAGCAGAAGATTTCCCTTCAAGAACCCCAAGCATATTATTCAAAATCAAATCCCCAACATCAAATGGCTTCCCAGCCATGATCATAGACACCACAATAACATCCTGAGCAGACAAGTTTGAGCGAGTACCCAAACGAGGACACAGATTTTCAATAGACACTTTAAAAACAGCATGAGCTAAGGGCAGTATTTGGGTAGTAGAGGGAAATGTTTCAGTAGAACTCTCAACCCCAAACAAAATCTTAAACTGATCTTTAACTTGAAAATCATCAAAATGTTTAAACCCGCGTTTAGTGTGTATCGAAACAGGGGAAGGAGGAGCTTGAATAATAGCGTTCAAGAACATAGGCGACAGAGTAATCTTCGTATCAGAAACAAACGACACAGTTTGACCGGAGGGATTCATATGCAAGTTTAAATAAAACTCACGCACAAGTGATGGATAACAAATTTTCGGTAAATCGACAATTAAAGACTCGAACCCTAAGGCAGAAAATAGCTTAACAACCCCGCAATTGAAGAATGCCTTACCAGAAAGAGGCTTCCCAAGAATAATCTTGCGAGTAGAGATGTTGTTATCTGATTTCTCCTTTTCACTAGATTCAACTTTTGCCCTCTTCATATCCTTGTCGGAGCGCTGAACACCCGACTCCTCACCACCACTATCAGAATCCACAGTAGCGATAACCACATCTTCTTCGTCTCGTAGCTTGCGACAGGAAGTAGGAGTACCCGTCTTGAGTCCAGCCCTAGTCTTTCGCCTCATTGCAACTCGGTATGCGATTGACGCGATTGTTAGTAGTGTGTAACGATTGAAAATGAGCGATGAAACCCTAACTGGTTGTTGGGGGCTTTTAAAGAGGTAGCTGTAGAGACTCGGAGATAGGATATATCTCAAACACTTTTGGATTATATTCGGGGGAGGGTTTTTAGGAATAAATCTAGTTAGATTTATTTTATTCAAACAATTCATTATATATATCCGAAAGTTATCTAAACAACAATTTGTTACTGTTACTCATCTCACTTCCACTTAAATAGTGATTAGATGCAGTTGAAATTTGAATTTATCATAAATAAACATGGATTGTCACATAATCACGTAACAAATTTTCACACAAAATTCTAACTGAATCAGCACATAACGGGTAGATTATTAATTAACCTAAACTGCAAATAAACCCTTAAACTGACCCGCATGCAAAAATAATTTAAAACATGGAAAGTACTAAGAGTAAGCTGATAGTACCTGGACCAAGCTTATTAGCTTGCTGACTGCACATCACACATACCCAATTCCCTTCTCAGCACGATATATCGTTCTTCAGGAAGAGGTTTTGTGAAAATGTCAGCTAGCTGATCTGCTGTAGCCACAAAAATCAGCTTGACAGCACCTTTTGCAACATTGTCTCTCAGAAAATGATGTCGAACATCAATATGCTTTGTCCTTGAATGATTGACTGGATTTTCTGAAATATTGATTGTACTTGTGTTGTCACAAAAGATAGGAGTTTGCTTGCATTTGATTCCAAAGTCCTTCAATTGTTGTCTCATCCATAGCATTTGAGAGCAACAGCTACCAGCTGCTAAATACTCCCCCTCAGCCGTAGATAGAGCAACTGAAGTTTGCTTCTTGCTTAACCAAGAAACTAAGCTTTGACCCAAAAATGCACAAACACCACTTGTACTTTTTCTATCAGTTTGACTACCTGCATAATCTGCATCACTATACCCAACAAGATCAAAAGCATTTGTGATAGGATAGAATAAGCCCAAAGTAATAGTTCCACTTAAATATTTGAAAATCCTTTTAACAGCTTGTAAGTGAGAATCCTTTGGTTTTGCTTGAAATCTAGCACAAACACAAACACTATACATAATATCAGGTCTAGAGGCTGTAAGATAAAGTAAACTACCAATCATACCTCTATACATTCGAATATCAACATCTTTACCATTTTCGTCTGCTGTCAGCTTGCTGACAACGCTCATCGGTGTTGATTTCGCCTTGATATTCTCATATCCAAATCTTTTGAGTAGATTCTTGATATATTTGGATTGATGCACATAAATTCCTTCTGGAGTTTGCTTAATTTGGAGTCCCAAGAAATAATTGAGCTCTCCCATCATGCTCATGTCAAACTCACTATGCATGCACTTTGAAAACCACTTACACAAAGAATCATTAGTAGATCCAAATATAATATCATCCACATATATTTGAACAACTAATATATCTTGACCTTTAAAGATAGTAAACAAAGTAGGATCAATTTTACCTCTAATAAAACCATTTTTGATCAAAAATTCACTTAACCTTTCATACCATGATCGAGGTGCTTGCCTTAATCCATAAAGTGCCTTCTTGAGCTTGTAGACACGGTTAGGATATTTTTCATCCTCGAATCCTGGTGGTTGCTTGACATAGACTTCTTCCTTTAGATATCCATTTAAAAATGCACTTTTGACGTCCATTTGATGTAGCTTGAACTTCTTGTAGCATGCAAATGACAATAGCATCCTAATAGATTCCAATCGTGCAACCGGAGCATAAGTTTGATCAAAATCAATTCCTTCTTGCTGATTGTATCCTTGTGCAACAAGTCTGGCTTTGTTCCGAGTGATAGTACCAAATTCATCAACTTTATTCTTGAACACCCATTTGGTTCCAACAATTGAAGCACCCTCTGGTGGATCTACAAGTTCCCAAACATCACATCTTTCGAATTGGTTGAGTTCTTCTTGCATTGCCATGATCCAATTTTCATCTTGTAAAGCTTCTTGAACATTCTTTGGTTCCTCTTGAGCTATGAAGGCAGCATAAGCACAAATGTTGGCTTGAGCTTTCCTTGTCTTGATTCCAGCTGATTTATCTCCAATGATCAACTGAGGAGGATGATTCTTCACTGTTCTAGTTGATTTTGGTAGATTATGTTGAGCTATGACCTCTTCATTCCTTGTAATCTGCCTTGGAGGAGTCTGATCAACAACATTTTGGCTTGCTGATGAAGTTTGACCTCTGGATTCATCCAATGTGAGCTTAGACATCTTATCCAAAGTTTCCTCAAGAGATGGAGTGGATTCAGTAGCTTTATTGCCTTCTGAAGTTGTGGCAGTTGACTTGTCAGCTTGCTGATTTCCAGTTTCCTTTACTGTCAGCTTGCTGCTAGTACCTGTACCTGCACATTCTTCCTCATCCCTTGCAAGATCATCAGTAGACTCTTGAAATGAAACATCAATAGACTCTTCAACAGTATGTTTAGCAAGATTATACACTCTATAAGCACGACTTGTTAAAGAATAGCCCAAAAATATAGCTTCATAAGATTTAGAATCGAATTTACCATCCTTATCAATGGTTTTGAGTACGAAGCACTTAGATCCAAAAACCTTGAAATAGCTGATATTAGGCTTCTTTTTCCTTAGCAATTCATAAGGAGTCTTGTTGAGGATTGGCCTGATAAGCACTCTGTTAAGAACATAGCTTGCTGTGTTGACAGCTTCTGCCCAAAAGCTTCTTGGCAGCTTGCTCTCCTGCAGCAATGTCCTAGCTGTTTCTTGTAAGGACCTGTTCTTACGCTCTACAACTCCATTTTGCTGAGGTGTACGAGGTGCTGAGAACTCATGTGAGATTCCTCTTTCTTCACAATAAGTAATGAAGTCTTTTTGGAATTCCCCACCATGATCACTTCGAATACCTACAAGTCTTGTATCTAGTTTGTTCTCAAGCAACTTGATTAGCTTCTCAAATTCACTAAAAGCACAATCTTTAGTACGCAAGAATAATACCCAAGTGAATCTAGAATAATCATCAACTATAACAAAGGCATATTGTTTACCTCCAATACTTTTATAAGCTTCGGGACCAAATAGATCCAAGTGAAGAAGCTCTAAAGGTTTAGAAGTAGATACCATTTTCTTTGCCTTATGTGGAGTCCTTGTTTGCTTTCCCAATTGACAAGCAGAACATGTCTCCATCTTGACATACTTAAGCTTTGGTAGTCCTCGAACAAGCTTCTTTGCTGACAGCTTGCTGAGATGATCCATATGAGCATGTCCAAGCCTTCTATGCCAAATTTCTGGATTATTATCCATAGCTGCTAAACAAACACCTGCCTCCTGTTCTTCAAAGTTCAAAACATATATATTTCCTTCTCGTTTTGCAACTAGAGGAGTTTTGTTAGCACCAACAAGTATAGTACATTCATCCTTACCAAAGTTAACAATATGACCATCATCAAATAACTGACTTATACTAAGCAAGTTATAAGCAAGACCTTTGACATATTGTACCTTGTTAATAGAAATGATACTATTACCTATAGTTCCTTTGCCAAGAATAGGAAGAGTTTTGCTATCACCAATTGTGACACGTCCACCCCTCTTCATCTTTAAGCTTAGAAACTGAGATTTGTCTCCACTCATGTGCCTAGTGCATCCACTATCCAATATCCATTGATTTGGCTTTACTTTAGACACGAGACAAACCTACAAAACAAACACAAACAACTCAACGTTTTGGTACCCAAATTTTGTTGGGTCCAGCAGTGTTAGTTGATAAAACATATAGAACATTAAGATCAGATTTCTTGATCCACATTTGGACCACTTTAGAACTCTTCTTCCATGTTCTGCTGGTCTTATCAGCATTCTGTCCTGGAGCTGTCTTCTGTCTGTTTCTGTTGTCAGCATACTGCCAGTGAGCTGACTTCCTTCCCCAGCTTGCTGATTGAGAATTCTTCATTGGACAATTATTAGCAAGATGGCCCTTCTTTCCACACTTGTGACAAGTCACCCAAGGCATGGCATAATTATATGGAATGCCATTTTTCCCTTCATATCTCATTGAAGAGGTGGATGTAGAAGCCGCACCAATGCCTCCTTTGTCATGAGAACCTTTAGCTTGTTTCATTATAGATTTGAGACTTTCTTCTCCTTGAACAAACTTTCCCATGGCTTTCTGAAGATCTTTGACTTCTTGCTCCAATGATTTGATCTTTTCAGCTTGAATAGAGATTTCGGCTAAGCTTTGAGATTTGCTTAACTCGAACGCCTCCAAGCTTGCATCCTTAGCTTTAAGATCTGCTCTCAGCGAGCTGAGTTCCTTCATGAGTGTATCATTCCTTCTTTGGATTTGCATGTTGTTCCCTTCAAGTTGTGAGATCTGTTCCTTGAGGGTAGCAATGATTCCACTACTAGCTTTGGCACTCTTTTCATTTAAGAAATCACCTATGACTTTCTTCAAATGAACGTTTTCTTTCTCGAGCTCATAATTCTCATTCTTAAGATCAATGAGTTCCATTATTGATGAACAACTCTTATCCTGCATGGTTAGTTCACAAGTAGTTGTATCAATAGCATGTAATTCAGAATTAATAGAGTTTACCTCGCTGTTAGTGTCCGTATCTGAATCCGTTGTATCAATTGAGCCATCGAGACCAACAAGAGCCAAATTCACCATCTCATCACTAGAATCATCAGAAGCTGACTCATCTTCATCATCACTCCAAGTTAGAAGTGCCTTGGATTTCTTTTTATTCTTGTAATCAGCTTGCTGTCTAGGCGGCTTTGACTTGTTTTTCAGCTTGTAGCAATCCCTTTTGAAATGTCCTTTCTTGCCACATTCAAAACATGCATCATCCTTTGGATCTTTCTTTGCACCAAACGCTTTGCCCTTTTCTCGCTTCATTTTGTTTTTCTTTTCAATCATTCTCTTGATTTTCCTGGACATAAGAGCTAGATCCTCATCTGATTCTGTTTCCTCATCTGTTTCCAGCTTGCTGACAGAGGAGTGCAGTGCAAGATTCTTCATTTTCTCTGTTGGCAGCTTGCTGCTTTCTGAGCTGTTAGCTTCAATCTTTGCTTCAAATTGTTCCAACTCAGCAAATATAGCCAGGTGATCCATAGTATCAATGTTGAGAGCTGACTCCAATGCTGTGACCTTGGCACCATATTCGAATGGAACAGCATTTAGAATATTCATGTTGATTTCCGATTGAGGAATCTTTTTGCCAAGTCTTTCAAGACTGTTGAGAGTGACTTGGAATCTAGCTTGGCTTTCTCGAATGGATTCTCCCTTCTTGATAGCAAAGCTTCCAAATTCTTTCATAAGCTTCCCGAGCTTGACTTTCTTTAATACCTTTGAGCCTTCGTGATATGTCTCCAATGCATCCCAAATTTCTTTTGCAGATTTGAGAGAAGAGACCTTGTCATATTCAGCTTGATTCAGCCCATTGATTAATGTACTCCTTGCTTTTCCATTGGCAGCAACCTTTGATAGCTCGTCCGCTGTGAGAACATCAACGTCCTTGACTTTGCCATCGCTATCAAGATATTCATAAGGACCTCTTTGCACAACTCTTTGCATTAGGGGATCTCTGGATAGATGAGCCTCCATTTGGCCTTTCCACCAATTGTAGTTGTCAGAACCCGTGAGGAGAGGAGCTCTAAAATCGGACTTTCCCTGAAAGTTATCAGCCATATCGATCGATACTATTCCTGTTACAGAAGTATTAGTACAAACACAGCTCTGATACCAATTGAAATTACACACCTAGAGGGGGGGTGAATAGGTGTTATGGCTAATATGACCGATTTTTAATGTTACCAAATATTATACTGTCACAGACAGCTTGCTGTTAATTATCAGAGTAAACAGTCAGCTAGCTAACAATGCAGATGCAATGCAAAACAGATATAATCAGTAAGCTAGCAACACAGAGAATTTTAGCCAGGTTCGACCCCTAACCCTAATGGTCTACGTCCTGGTCCCCTACCAACTGGTAAGAGATTATATTATTAATCAATAATGTCAACAATTACAATGATTCAATAATATAACTCCCTTTATCCCTTGTTCCTGTTATCAGCTTGCTGAAACCCCTGAACCACGAACCAAAAGCTCTCCAAGACCTATACTTCCCAAGTATACTCTTCTAGCTAACTAGTCCCCTTGTTCCCTTGTTTCACAAGCTCGATACACAGCAACAAACCTTTACACTTTGAACAATACAATGTATGAGTGTAATACAACCGAAACTATGAACTCAATATAGATATATAATCAAATATAAGTACTAGAGCTCAAGTAAAGATTTTGCAACGTAAGTATGTTGTATTTCAGAAAGCTTGAAGTGTGTTCTTGTTCTCTTATCAAAACGGAAACCACACTCAAGTTTATATACACAAAGATCCAACGGTCAATTTGCTAACAAATTCCAACGATCTTGTTCCAACCGAACTCACGTATAATTTGTTCTCAATTTGATCGTTTAAACTTGTGAAGATTACTGAGTAAAAAGCGTAGAAACGTTGTAAACAAAACTCAGTAAAACGTTTATATAAAATCCATAATTTGAAATAAGATAGGAGTTGTTATAGATAAGATCGAACTAGAGATAACCACTCCTACAAGTTAGGAAATCGTTTTTGTTTGAAATTCTGATTTAAAACTGAGCTCTAATATTTATATAAGTCATATATAAATATTAAAGTCCTTACAAATCGATTCCTAATAAATCTCCTTGCTTTTCGACTATGATCCTTATCCATTTGTTATTCTGTTCACGCTGTGAGCTCGCTGATAAGCCTGAATGACAACCTGTAAGCTTGCTGACAGTTGAACATAACACTGAACCATATCAAGCTGTTAGCACATGCATATATCATTGATAGCTCGCTAACAAGCATCAGTTTTATGCTATTAGCTTGCTGGCAGTGTGATCATCAAAACCTTGAGAGTATCAGGGTGGTCTTAATAGGATGTCACAAAACTAAGGAAGCATAAATATAAATTTTATGTCATTATTTTAACAATATACAACATCACGTCAAAAGCTTGGCATTGTATCAGCCAGAGAGTATCATAAATTCTGGAGTTCGATTTTGTAATTATCTTATATTACGGATATGGTAATTACAAAATTGAACTCCAGAATTTGAGATAACCACTTGCTGACACAATGTTAAGCCTTCAAGGAGATGGTGTATATGGTTATAACTACCTGATATCATCTACGATCTTTTTAATAAATGGAAAGACTAAGGAAGCATAAGTATAAATTTCTAACTCCTATGTCGTCATTTTAACCATATACAATATCTCGTCAAAAGTTTGGCATTGATTCAGGAAAGTGAGTATCTCAAATTCTAGAGTTCGATTTTGTAACTACCTTATATTAGAGATAAGGTAATTACAAAATTGAACTCCAGAATTTCAGATAACCATTTGCTGACACAATGTTAAGCCTTCAAGGAGATGGCGTATATGGTAACTACCCAATATCATCTAAGATTTTTTTTCTAAATAAATGGCAAGACTAAGGAGCATAAGTACACATTTTTAACTCCTATCTCGTCATTTTAACTATATACAACATCTCGTCAAAAATTTGGCATTGAATCAGGAAGTGAGCATCTCAAATTCTGGAGTTCGATTTTGTAATTATCTTATATTAGAGATAAGGTAATTACAAAATTGAACTCCAGAATTTAAGATAACCATTTGCTGATACGATGTTAAGCCTTGAAGGAGATAGCGTATATCGTAACTACCCGATATCATCTAGGATTTATTTTAATAAATGACAAGACTAAGGAAGCATAAGTAAAATATTTATGTCATTATTTAACAATATACAGCATCACGTCAAAAGCTTGACATTGTATTAGCTAGTGAGTATCATAAGTTCTGGAGTTCGATTTTGTAATTACCTTATATTACCGATATGGTAATTTCAAAATTGAACTCCAGAATTTAAGATAACCACTTGCTGACACAATGTTAAGCCTTCAAGGAGATGGTGTATATGGTAGCTACCCGATATCATCTAGAATTTTTCTAATAAATAGAAAGACTAAAGAAGCATAAGTACAAATGTTTAACTCCTATATCGTCATTTTAATCATATACAATATCTCGTCAAAAGTTTGGCATTGAATCAGGAAGTGAGTATCTCAAATTCTAGAGTTCGATTTTGTAATTACCTTATATTGGAGATAAGGTAATTACAAAATTGAACTCCAGAATTTAGGATAACCATTTGCTGACACAATGTTAAGCCTTCAGGGAGATCGCGTATATGGTAATTACTATCCGATATCATCTAGGATTTTTTTTTAATAAATGGTAAAACTAAGGAAGCATAAGTACAAATTTCTAACCCCTATATCGTCATTGTAACCCAACCCTAACATAGGCTCGAAAAACTAATTACTCGATCCCAATTGGTCTTCTTTCTCATAACTCACAAATACATTATAAGATTTCTTAGATATAGATTAATAGATCTATAATTTTAGTACAAGTGTCATAAAATAGAATAACTGGATTGTTATATATATTGCAATTTTATCAAAAAGTTTCATTCAAATCTATACAAAATAGTTTACGGTAAAAGTACATTGCAAACTATATCTTATCGGAATTGCTTTTTTTTTTTAAGGTCGTTTTTCTACTACAAGAAATTGCAAAAAAAATAAAATTATGAGGAACGCAAATTAATTATAGATCGCAAATAAGAAAATAAAAGCCATATATATCAATGTGATAGATTTTTACCTATGCAAAGAAAATCATCGCAATGTGGCTTTGAGCTTTACGATTCATGATTGTATGCACCTTTAACAATATTGTAGGATGTAGTAGATATGTCAGTTTTTCTTGATCTCTTCTTCTTTGGGCTACAATTCTCACAGTAGGAGCCAGTTGCCTATGTTGAGGAGTGGTGCCCAAAACTCAAGGCAATTAATTGGATCCAAAAGGTCCAATTGTATAACTCTGAAAACACGACATATATATATATATATACATACATATATATATATATATATATATATATATATATATATTACCTTTATGTACAATATTTATCTGGTATAACAAGAATCTATATACTTATCCCATGGATCATTCCTTAGTTAGACCTTGAATATAGAATATAGGAAGAGAAATAGAGAAAATACGAAAACAAGAAGAACTCCTACTCTGTTGTAGTCCTAGCAGATTTCCATAACAAATGCCTCAAAGCAATGCCTTTATCATCCTTGTGCATATTCTCATATAAATGCATAACTCCGAATATGTGTTCTGCATTAGGAAATACAAACTCCAATAATGCATTAATCAGACCATGTATTGATTATATGCGAGATCAGTCCAATTACAACCAAGTAATCACATTTATGTAAAATACCATTAAATGCCAAAAGGCACAGACAATATCCTTAGATGACTATCAGTATTTGCAGAACGCTTACCAGCTTTGTTGGTCTATTAGTTAGGGAAAATTTTGCAACAAAGTGCTCCATATATAACAATAACAGCATCTAAACCACCAATCATAATCAGGCTAGCCAAATGGACTGGAAAACATATTAAGTTGTGGATTCCCAACTGAAGTATGTTGGAATGGGAACTGGTTGCCTCTTGCTTTTCCTGTGATGCTAGCATAGCTAGAAAATCATCCATAGATGTCTGAGAATGCATGCAGTTAACCAAATTTTATGGATATTTTATACAGACTGGATATTACTAAGATATCATAGTATGATATTATAAGTTAGTTAAACAAATAGTGAAACCATCTTTACAGAGAATTGTGGATTCCCTCCTGCTACGTTTTCCCGTCTCAAAGAGAATTGCAACCTGAATATCTCCCACCAGTCCTTTATGAAACCTGTCTCTGCATCCAGCACAAAGTAAAATTTGAAAACATCTGAAATTAATTACCAAAATATATTTAGGGAGACCATCTATGATGGAGAATATGTTTTAACCCGTTAGAAATATAAGAATACTCAAGAGTAAAACAATCAAAAATCCCCTTAAACACGAGTTCGACAAATATTATACACCTACAACATCTTCTTTTCTGAATTTTTTTCAACATTGATGCCTTTAGTTGCTTATGTCATATATAGAACAGTAATTCGGCCACCTTTTCTGGCCAATCAATTCGTAATTTGGGACCTTTAAAACAAAAAGCCTGATTTGAAGGGCGCACAGTCCCAATTGAAAAAACGTCAAGTAATTTCGAGACTCTCTCTCCAAAATGTAAAAAGTTGCAAGTTTTTGTTCATAGATTGGGGATGCCAACACATAATGTAAAAAACAAGTAATTTACATGTAGCCATGCAAGTACCATATAAACATATAAGATTCTGAGTCCAACAGTTAACAATTACTATAATAGCACAAGAAAGCTTACACGATACAGGCTTCGAGCTCTGACTCTGATGGGAAAAATTTCTTATATGAAATGTATTCAGCCGCCGCTGCAGATGGTTTCAACCCTAATTTTTTGTGTGAAATGGATAGGGCGCGGTCATATTTTAAGAGATTACTAGCTTGGGCCGTGCAGGGCCGGCTCAACTAAATTTGAGGCCCTAAGCAGACTTGAAAATGAGGCCTTTTTATATAAAAAATATTTTTTATTTAAAACCGTATATATTTTAGATTATTATAAATTAATTACGCACAAAAATTTATATACCATTTTATATGTTGTTTTTTTATTTATTATTAGGTTTATTTGTACATTAATGTAACATTTAAATTAATTAAACATTAGAAAAGTACTATAACATAAAAAGTAGAAATCATATAATTTATAATAATGTAAAACTTGTGAAAATAAATATTATATATTTTAGATGATAAATTTTATGACATTTATTAAGTACTTAATACACATGCGACTAAAAAATTAAAAATCATTTGATTCATTTAATTCTCACTTTTTAAGTTAATCTTATTTATATTTATTAATATTTCATATTATATATATATATATATATATATATATATATATATATATATATATTATCTTTTTAAAGTTCACTGGTTCATATTTGTTTTAGATATTTTGTTTTTTTCATATTTACGAACAAAAATTTAAATATTATTATTTCAATATATATACTTTCATAAAATTTTGAGGCCCTTTTCAGGTTGGGGGCCTAAGCGACCCCTTAGATGGCCTTAGTGTTGAGCCGGCCCTGGGGCCGTGCCAAGCACATTTTTAAATAATTTTTATGATTTTATACTTTTTTTATTCTGAATAAAAATTTGGTGTTTAAATTTTTATACAAAAAAAAATTAAAAATAAGTTGTAGAACTATGTTTTATATGCGCCTTAAAATGCGTGTCGAGCAGTGTGAAAAAACTGTAAATAAATGAGGGGGACAGAGGGAGTATTATTTATTATAATTATATTTTTTTTATTGAATTATATTATTATCCTCTTAATATACTTATATACACTATAGTTATTTAGATATAAAACTTTATATATACATTTGATCTTATCTTGATTTTTGAATTTTTTTTTTAAAAAGTCTCAAATACATGTTATGATATGTATTTATTTCACAATGATATATTTTATTTTAGTAAAATCAGTATGTTGTTTTGATTTTCAAAGAGATTGAAAAAAAATATTGCAATTGACTTTAGGGTATCTTATGTATAGTAAAATTGAAATTTTTAATTTATAATTATTTTGGAAGTCTAATCGGTAAATTTTCTGTGTGAGGCTAGTTAGAATTATGATATGTATTAATTTAAAAAAGATATATTATTTTAATAGAATTATTGTGTTATTTATGATTTCCAAAAGAGATAAAAAAATATTTTACAATTGATTTGTCGGGTATTTAATTGTTCATTAAATTTTTTCTTAATTAATTTTATGATTTATAAGAAGTCTAAAACAACACATATTTACATTTTATTAATTTGAAATTTTTAAATGATGTGTGAAATTTTTATCATGCTCCACTGTTTTTTTGTAAAGATGATTATATAGGTACTTGTTTAAGCCCCGGTTGTGCTGACATGAATATCGATAATAAGTATATAAGAAGTCCATATAATTTACATATATTTTATCCATACATGTATTTTCTTGAAACAAGTTTTGGTGATCATGGTGTGAATAATCAATGTCTCTTGATCTCAACTCCAGCGTTAACAAGGTCGCAACTTTACTCTTCCTCTCTAACCAACCATGCTCTCTTCTCCTCTTTTGGTCTATAAAAAGATCATTTCTTGATCCATTTTGAAACCATGCATGCTCAATTTCACGTTCATGGGAGCTAGCTTAAAGAGTCTGCTCGAGAACAAGGCATACTAAGAGAATGATAGGCGCCACAAATATATAACCAACCAATTTTTTCGTAATTAAGTTTTGGCGGTACTTATTATAAGAGTGTTTGATCCATGTTTGAAAGCATAAGTACATATGGTAATTTCATTACGTTCACCAAAACTGTAAAATAGTACTCGAGTTTAACATGTGTCAAGATACAAAAGGGATTTGCACTGGTGATAAATCATACAGCTGTGAAACCTATCCAATTTTAAGTGTTAAAAAGAGAGATCCTAATTTTGAAATATTTATGAAAGATTTCAATTGATAAACCGCCATCCAGAATTGAGAGTGCATAATATGCGAACCTGGGCCATTTGAATTACTTTTCTGCAGATTTAAAAAGAGTATTTGAATGAGAGCATGATTGGATAGCCCACGTAGTTAAGTGTTTATCCTCCGTTGTCTCATGTCCTGGGCTCGACTTTGGCTCATCTCGAGAATATATGGTCGTCCTCACCAGCTTCAGCATGGTTAAGCCCTTGTGTTGCTAATGTATGGCTGTCGACTATTAGTTACCCTCCTCATCAATTGATAGTTTAATTAACTGTGACCAACCTTGGCACATCAGTTTGCACATAGCTTTGACTTGTAGTATAGATTAATAATGTCAGTGCCCCATCTGGTATATTTACAGGTGGGATTATGACAGGAACAAAAAGGTCATGACAATTTTTATTTAAAATGTAGCCGGAAATTTGAATTTGACGAAAAAAATTGGAGGTGAAAAATCAGAGCTAAAAATGGCCGATTGAAGTCAAATTAGGCGGTCAAATTTAAGAAGTCATATTTAACCGGTCATATTTAAGCAGTCACATTTAATTAAATATGACCGAAAATGTTAAATTCCACTAAGCTATCTCTGACAAACAATTTCCGGTCAAATTTAGCTAAATTCGACTACGCGCTGTCAAATTTAATTAAATATGACCGAAAATTGGCGGTCAAATTTACCCGTTTTTGTTGTAGCACGCAATCAAAACTAAAACCGAAGAAACTACACAAATCTTCTTTATAGTCTTCGAAATTATCAGAGTTTGAGCCATCATCAGAGTTTGATGACTCATTATCAAACTTTGTGATTAGAGCCTTTCTTTTTGAGTGACTCCTCTTTACAACAACTTCCTTGGGTGCTTTCTCCTTAACCTTCAAGGTGATTGATTTAAACTTACCACCATGTATCTTGCTCCTTAGCTCTATATCAAGCTCATAAATTTCATCAACAGACATAATCATCGTCAGCAAACCTATTTGTTTTAATTTTTTAAACTCAAATAATTTAATTCTTTATAAAATTTCTATCATGTTTCAGAATTCAAATAGATAAGGAGTAATACCAAAATACCGAAATTTGTTTATCATCATATATTTTTTAATTTAATCATTATTATTATACTACTACTCCCTCTGTCATTGTATACGTTTTTTTCACTGCTCGACACGCTTTTTAAGACTCTTATAAAACATAGTTTTACAACTTTTTTTTCAGATTTTCTTTTTTTGTATAAAAATATAAATGTTATACTTTTACAAAAAAAAGAAAATCTTAAAAATAATTTACATAACTATATTATATTGAAGCATTAAAGTCCGTGCCGCGCCCCCGTCCCCCAATGTATACTATTGACTGCGACGGAGGGAGTATGAAAGACTTTTATATTGATTATAATTTTGTAATGTAATGATTATTCCACCGACAAAACTATATCACAAAACAAACTATTTCTTTTAATTTTTGAAAATCAAATTATTTGATTTACAAACAACTCTGTACAATTTCCTATCATGTTTTAGAATTCAGATAAATATGAAGTTCATCTTGATATTATTAACATAATTCATATTAATACAAAATTTCATTCATTCACGGCCCTTTACAAGATTACGATAAAAACGAAATGATCGTGGTAATGATGACATGAATAGAAACTCAACTACAATGAAGTTACAACAATCGTCCATTTTGCACTATGTAGTAAATCTCAAATAATAAGCAAGTACCCATGTTTTTCACAAAATTTATTGGACACAATAAACAAAACAACAAACTTAGCTTGTATAAACAAAATAACCACATTTCATTTCATTTTGCTAAAGCGCCCCCTGACAAGAAATGGTAACTAGGAAGAACCCTAAATCTCAAAAATTATGTTCACCATCAGCAGAATTGATCGGGGGCAACGATAGCTTACTGGATCTTATCTTTCCCCGTCTCCCTGTCAGATCACTGACCCGATTCAAATCGGTATCAAAACAATGGTGTGCCCTTATCTCCGATGCCCACTTCGGCCGCCGCCACACTGTTGAAAACCCTAGTTCTCGCATCCCCTCTGGACTCTACTTATACAGGCCTGTCTGTTATCGGGATAATACAGTTCATTCAATCTCTGTTGATGAATTAGGGCGTAAAATTCCTTCTTGTTCAGATACAGTTGAAATACCTGATCATGCTCCAATTAAGTTGATGCAGATGGTATAGTCTTGTAATGGATTGTCTTTATTTAGATTCAATGCTCTTTATGCTCTTAATTTCTATTGTGTTCGTAATTTAGTTACAAATCAACTAAAGTTAGTACCTCTGCCCAAATTAAATGCTTAAAATTATAGTCATGTTGCTACTTGTTGTTTGGCGTTTGACCCTTTGGTATCACCCCATTTCAAAGTTATATGTGTGCAAGTGGTTATTTGTCCATCCCGACGCCGACTAGCGTCTAAATTTTTAAAATTCAGTTCAGAAACTGGTCAACGGGTAGATACCAGTGTTTCTGTGGTTGGAACTGGGCTGGAATTTGCAGGGGTGAGTATTGCAATGGTGCATTTTATTGGATCCGGGTAAACAGGCTATCTTGCTATCGTTTTGATATCGATGCTGAGAAATTGACCCAAATCGCTTTGCCTCCACAGGCTCGTGGTTCACACTTCCGGCATTTTGGAGAATCTTGTGGACACTTGTACCTTGCAGGTGTCCGAGATAATACAGCAAAAATTTTGAATGTGTACGAGCTGAACCTGGTTAATATGAAGTGGAATATCAAGCACTGGGTTCATATTGATCGTCTGATATCTTCATTCCCACAGGTTAATGTGAATGGGGGAAATCAGATGTGTCACTCCACCCAATCGATATTAGGTGTTCTTAGGGGAGAACGGGATGAAGACTCAGCTCTTATTGCAAATGTTTTGGTTCAAGAGTAAGAAGGTTGAGGTGCTGCTATCTGAGCTCCAATGGAAGGATGATATTAGGAGTATTTCTGCTGGACCTCCATTTGTTCCTGCATATACACTGATTGCAAGCCTACATCATTTGTAAGTATATTATTATATATAGTTTAGTGCTTAAAGTTTAGTTACAATATTTTTGTTTCAATGTATAATTAATTTAGCTGTTCTACTAATATTGATTTGCATTTTATTAGTTTGTGTTGGGTGTGCATATGGGAATAGACATGTTAATATTCTTCCTTGATGTGTATGGTAATTTTAGGACGTGTAAGGCATTTCTTAACTCTGTATACTGGAAGGACCTAGACAAGGCAATACGCTGTACTGCACAGTTTAATGGAGTCAATCTTCCTTCTTTTAAAAAAACATTTATGTCGTCTTAAAACTGTTCATTCTATCAACAATTCAGTTAATTACAAGACAAGGGCAGCTGAAAAACACCGATGTGCTTAACATCCCCATTGGAACAACTACTACCGATGACAGAAAATTTAGTGACTGAATTATCATGCGATCTGATATATGCACACCTATTTTGTGGTCTCATATCTGGTCCATATATGAAGTAGCTGAATTTGCTACTTGTTTACTAAGTTTACTTATTACCTAATCTCATACACCAAAGACCTTAAGCGACCAATCCGGCGGAACATCACACAAACATGATGAAATTTTTAATTATTATAAATTTAAAAACTCTAATGTAATATCTTTTATACATAAAAGGAAAAAACATCAAAATATTAATTTTAGTAAATGTCTGATTTACATAAAATGAATTTCTAATAGCAGATACAATCTCCCCCTCAGCCAATCAAACCAGCCATCTCAACCATCAAAAACTTGAGTAAATCATCCTCAAGCTCCTAACTGAATATGAGGTCCTCTTTATAGTGTTTCCATTCCATTAAGCCCATGAGCAGCAGCACGGATATTGTAAATAACTGGCGTACTCCAAATATTGTGTACTGGTTCAACTGGAACAACTACAAGGGTGACTATGTGGCTTGTTACTTCGGACGGTAGGATATTCAAAGCCATCTAGATCAAAAGATCCACTGCAGACTAAGAAAACATAAAATATACTTTTCAGATATGAGAAGAATTGGAGAAAAACCAAACCCCTTCAAAGCCAAGATATATCCAGAGTTGGCTTCTCATATTACCGTCTTCCTCTCTATATGTCCATTTATAAAGTGGGGATCAGATATTATAAGATGAAAAGAGAAAAAAAGAAGTAAAATATCTACATGCTACGTACTTGCTTCTTAAACAATTCCATATGTGTCAACTTATATTTTTGAGGAATCTTGCTAAACTCTACTAGTTTTCTAGATGACGGTAAAGCCACAGATCCTGCATGTTTACAATATGTGGGTGGTCTTAATAGGATGTCACAAAACTAAGGAAGCATAAATATAAATTTTATGTCATTATTTTAACAATATACAACATCACGTCAAAAGCTTGGCATTGTATCAGCCAGAGAGTATCATAAATTCTGGAGTTCGATTTTGTAATTATCTTATATTACGGATATGGTAATTACAAAATTGAACTCCAGAATTTGAGATAACCACTTGCTGACACAATGTTAAGCCTTCAAGGAGATGGTGTATATGGTTATAACTACCTGATATCATCTACGATCTTTTTAATAAATGGAAAGACTAAGGAAGCATAAGTATAAATTTCTAACTCCTATGTCGTCATTTTAACCATATACAATATCTCGTCAAAAGTTTGGCATTGATTCAGGAAAGTGAGTATCTCAAATTCTAGAGTTCGATTTTGTAACTACCTTATATTAGAGATAAGGTAATTACAAAATTGAACTCCAGAATTTCAGATAACCATTTGCTGACACAATGTTAAGCCTTCAAGGAGATGGCGTATATGGTAACTACCCAATATCATCTAAGATTTTTTTTCTAAATAAATGGCAAGACTAAGGAGCATAAGTACACATTTTTAACTCCTATCTCGTCATTTTAACTATATACAACATCTCGTCAAAAATTTGGCATTGAATCAGGAAGTGAGCATCTCAAATTCTGGAGTTCGATTTTGTAATTATCTTATATTAGAGATAAGGTAATTACAAAATTGAACTCCAGAATTTAAGATAACCATTTGCTGATACGATGTTAAGCCTTGAAGGAGATAGCGTATATCGTAACTACCCGATATCATCTAGGATTTATTTTAATAAATGACAAGACTAAGGAAGCATAAGTAAAATATTTATGTCATTATTTAACAATATACAGCATCACGTCAAAAGCTTGACATTGTATTAGCTAGTGAGTATCATAAGTTCTGGAGTTCGATTTTGTAATTACCTTATATTACCGATATGGTAATTACAAAATTGAACTCCAGAATTTAAGATAACCACTTGCTGACACAATGTTAAGCCTTCAAGGAGATGGTGTATATGGTAGCTACCCGATATCATCTAGAATTTTTCTAATAAATAGAAAGACTAAAGAAGCATAAGTACAAATGTTTAACTCCTATATCGTCATTTTAATCATATACAATATCTCGTCAAAAGTTTGGCATTGAATCAGGAAGTGAGTATCTCAAATTCTAGAGTTCGATTTTGTAATTACCTTATATTGGAGATAAGGTAATTACAAAATTGAACTCCAGAATTTAGGATAACCATTTGCTGACACAATGTTAAGCCTTCAGGGAGATCGCGTATATGGTAATTACTATCCGATATCATCTAGGATTTTTTTTTAATAAATGGTAAAACTAAGGAAGCATAAGTACAAATTTCTAACCCCTATATCGTCATTGTAACCCAACCCTAACATAGGCTCGAAAAACTAATTACTCGATCCCAATTGGTCTTCTTTCTCATAACTCACAAATACATTATAAGATTTCTTAGATATAGATTAATAGATCTATAATTTTAGTACAAGTGTCATAAAATAGAATAACTGGATTGTTATATATATTGCAATTTTATCAAAAAGTTTCATTCAAATCTATACAAAATAGTTTACGGTAAAAGTACATTGCAAACTATATCTTATCGGAATTGCTTTTTTTTTTTAAGGTCGTTTTTCTACTACAAGAAATTGCAAAAAAAATAAAATTATGAGGAACGCAAATTAATTATAGATCGCAAATAAGAAAATAAAAGCCATATAAATCAATGTGATAGATTTTTACCTATGCAAAGAAAATCATCGCAATGTGGCTTTGAGCTTTACGATTCATGATTGTATGCACCTTTAACAATATTGTAGGATGTAGTAGATATGTCAGTTTTTCTTGATCTCTTCTTCTTTGGGCTACAATTCTCACAGTAGGAGCCAGTTGCCTATGTTGAGGAGTGGTGCCCAAAACTCAAGGCAATTAATTGGATCCAAAAGGTCCAATTGTATAACTCTGAAAACACGACATATATATATATATATATATATACACATATATATATATATATATATATATTACCTTTATGTACAATATTTATCTGGTATAACAAGAATCTATATACTTATCCCATGGATCATTCCTTAGTTAGACCTTGAATATAGAATATAGGAAGAGAAATAGAGAAAATACGAAAACAAGAAGAACTCCTACTCTGTTGTAGTCCTAGCAGATTTCCATAACAAATGCCTCAAAGCAATGCCTTTATCATCCTTGTGCATATTCTCATATAAATGCATAACTCCGAATATGTGTTCTGCATTAGGAAATACAAACTCCAATAATGCATTAATCAGACCATGTATTGATTATATGCGAGATCAGTCCAATTACAACCAAGTAATCACATTTATGTAAAATACCATTAAATGCCAAAAGGCACAGACAATATCCTTAGATGACTATCAGTATTTGCAGAACGCTTACCAGCTTTGTTGGTCTATTAGTTAGGGAAAATTTTGCAACAAAGTGCTCCATATATAACAATAACAGCATCTAAACCACCAATCATAATCAGGCTAGCCAAATGGACTGGAAAACATATTAAGTTGTGGATTCCCAACTGAAGTATGTTGGAATGGGAACTGGTTGCCTCTTGCTTTTCCTGTGATGCTAGCATAGCTAGAAAATCATCCATAGATGTCTGAGAATGCATGCAGTTAACCAAATTTTATGGATATTTTATACAGACTGGATATTACTAAGATATCATAGTATGATATTATAAGTTAGTTAAACAAATAGTGAAACCATCTTTACAGAGAATTGTGGATTCCCTCCTGCTACGTTTTCCCGTCTCAAAGAGAATTGCAACCTGAATATCTCCCACCAGTCCTTTATGAAACCTGTCTCTGCATCCAGCACAAAGTAAAATTTGAAAACATCTGAAATTAATTACCAAAATATATTTAGGGAGACCATCTATGATGGAGAATATGTTTTAACCCGTTAGAAATATAAGAATACTCAAGAGTAAAACAATCAAAAATCCCCTTAAACACGAGTTCGACAAATATTATACACCTACAACATCTTCTTTTCTGAATTTTTTTCAACATTGATGCCTTTAGTTGCTTATGTCATATATAGAACAGTAATTCGGCCACCTTTTCTGGCCAATCAATTCGTAATTTGGGACCTTTAAAACAAAAAGCCTGATTTGAAGGGCGCACAGTCCCAATTGAAAAAACGTCAAGTAATTTCGAGACTCTCTCTCCAAAATGTAAAAAGTTGCAAGTTTTTGTTCATAGATTGGGGATGCCAACACATAATGTAAAAAACAAGTAATTTACATGTAGCCATGCAAGTACCATATAAACATATAAGATTCTGAGTCCAACAGTTAACAATTACTATAATAGCACAAGAAAGCTTACACGATACAGGCTTCGAGCTCTGACTCTGATGGGAAAAATTTCTTATATGAAATGTATTCAGCCGCCGCTGCAGATGGTTTCAACCCTAATTTTTTGTGTGAAATGGATAGGGCGCGGTCATATTTTAAGAGATTACTAGCTTGGGCCGTGCAGGGCCGGCTCAACTAAATTTGAGGCCCTAAGCAGACTTGAAAATGAGGCCTTTTTATATAAAAAATATTTTTTATTTAAAACCGTATATATTTTAGATTATTATAAATTAATTACGCACAAAAATTTATATACCATTTTATATGTTGTTTTTTTATTTATTATTAGGTTTATTTGTACATTAATGTAACATTTAAATTAATTAAACATTAGAAAAGTACTATAACATAAAAAGTAGAAATCATATAATTTATAATAATGTAAAACTTGTGAAAAATAAATATTATATATTTTAGATGATAAATTTTATTACATTTATTAAGTACTTAATACACATGCGACTAAAAAATTTAAAATCATTTGATTCATTTAATTCTCACTTTTTAAGTTAATCTTATTTATATTTATTAATATTTCATATTATATATATATATATATATATATTATCTTTTTAAAGTTCACTGGTTCATATTTGTTTTAGATATTTTGTTTTTTTCATATTTACGAACAAAAATTTAAATATTATTATTTCAATATATATACTTTCATAAAATTTTGAGGCCCTTTTCAGGTTGGGGGCCTAAGCGACCCCTTAGATGGCCTTAGTGTTGAGCCGGCCCTGGGGCCGTGCCAAGCACATTTTTAAATAATTTTTATGATTTTATACTTTTTTTATTCTGAATAAAAATTTGGTGTTTAAATTTTTATACAAAAAAAAAAATTAAAAATAAGTTGTAGAACTATGTTTTATATGCGCCTTAAAATGCGTGTCGAGCAGTGTGAAAAAACTGTAAATAAATGAGGGGGACAGAGGGAGTATTATTTATTATAATTATATTTTTTTATTGAATTATATTATTATCCTCTTAATATACTTATATACACTATAGTTATTTAGATATAAAACTTTATATATACATTTGATCTTATCTTGATTTTTGAATTTTTTTTTTAAAAGTCTCAAATACATGTTATGATATGTATTTATTTCACAATGATATATTTTATTTTAGTAAAATCAGTATGTTGTTTTGATTTTCAAAGAGATTGAAAAAAAATATTGCAATTGACTTTAGGGTATCTTATGTATAGTAAAATTGAAATTTTTTAATTTATAATTATTTTGGAAGTCTAATCGGTAAATTTTCTGTGTGAGGCTAGTTAGAATTATGATATGTATTAATTTAAAAAAGATATTTTATTTTAATAGAATTATTGTGTTATTTATGATTTCCAAAAGAGATAAAAAAATATTTTACAATTGATTTGTCGGGTATTTAATTGTTCATAAAATTTCTTCTTAATTAATTTTATGATTTATAAGAAGTCTAAAACAACACATATTTACATTTTATTAATTTGAAATTTTTAAATGATGTGTGAAATTTTTATCATGCTCCACTGTTTTTTTGTAAAGATGATTATATAGGTACTTGTTTAAGCCCCGGTTGTGCTGACATGAATATCGATAATAAGTATATAAGAAGTCCATATAATTTACATATATTTTATCCATACATGTATTTTCTTGAAACAAGTTTTGGTGATCATGGTGTGAATAATCAATGTCTCTTGATCTCAACTCCAGCGTTAACAAGGTCGCAACTTTACTCTTCCTCTCTAACCAACCATGCTCTCTTCTCCTCTTTTGGTCTATAAAAAGATCATTTCTTGATCCATTTTGAAACCATGCATGCTCAATTTCACGTTCATGGGAGCTAGCTTAAAGAGTCTGCTCGAGAACAAGGCATACTAAGAGAATGATAGGCGCCACAAATAACCAACCAATTTTTTCGTAATTAAGTTTTGGCGGTACTTATTATAAGAGTGTTTGATCCATGTTTGAAAGCATAAGTACATATGGTAATTTCATTACGTTCACCAAAACTGTAAAATAGTACTCGAGTTTAACATGTGTCAAGATACAAAAGGGATTTGCACTGGTGATAAATCATACAGCTGTGAAACCTATCCAATTTTAAGTGTTAAAAAGAGAGATCCTAATTTTGAAAAATTTATGAAAGATTTCAATTGATAAACCGCCATCCAGAATTGAGAGTGCATAATATGCGAACCTGGGCCATTTGAATTACTTTTCTGCAGATTTAAAAAGAGTATTTGAATGAGAGCATGATTGGATAGCCCACGTAGTTAAGTGTTTATCCTCCGTTGTCTCATGTCCTGGGCTCGACTTTGGCTCATCTCGAGAATATATGGTCGTCCTCACCAGCTTCAGCATGGTTAAGCCCTTGTGTTGCTAATGTATGGCTGTCGACTATTAGTTACCCTCCTCATCAATTGATAGTTTAATTAACTGTGACCAACCTTGGCACATCAGTTTGCACATAGCTTTGACTTGTAGTATAGATTAATAATGTCAGTGCCCCATCTGGTATATTTACAGGTGGGATTATGACAGGAACAAAAAGGTCATGACAATTTTTATTTAAAATGTAGCCGGAAATTTGAATTTGACGAAAAAAATTGGAGGTGAAAAATCAGAGCTAAAAATGGCCGATTGAAGTCAAATTAGGCGGTCAAATTTAAGAAGTCATATTTAACCGGTCATATTTAAGCAGTCACATTTAATTAAATATGACCGAAAATGTTAAATTCCACTAAGCTATCTCTGACAAACAATTTCCGGTCAAATTTAGCTAAATTCGACTACGCGCTGTCAAATTTAATTAAATATGACCGAAAATTGGCGGTCAAATTTACCCGTTTTTGTTGTAGCACGCAATCAAAACTAAAACCGAAGAAACTACACAAATCTTCTTTATAGTCTTCGAAATTATCAGAGTTTGAGCCATCATCAGAGTTTGATGACTCATTATCAAACTTTGTGATTAGAGCCTTTCTTTTTGAGTGACTCCTCTTTACAACAACTTCCTTGGGTGCTTTCTCCTTAACCTTCAAGGTGATTGATTTAAACTTACCACCATGTATCTTGCTCCTTAGCTCTATATCAAGCTCATAAATTTCATCAACAGACATAATCATCGTCAACAAACCTATTTGTTTTAATTTTTTAAACTCAAATAATTTAATTCTTTATAAAATTTCTATCATGTTTCAGAATTCAAATAGATAAGGAGTAATACCAAAATACCGAAATTTGTTTATCATCATATATTTTTTAATTTAATCATTATTATTATACTACTACTCCCTCTGTCATTGTATACGTTTTTTTTTCACTGCTCGACACGCTTTTTAAGACTCTTATAAAACATAGTTTTACAACTTTTTTTTCAGATTTTCTTTTTTTGTATAAAAATATAAATGTTATACTTTTACAAAAAAAAGAAAATCTTAAAAATAATTTACATAACTATATTATATTGAAGCATTAAAGTCCGTGCCGCGCCCCCGTCCCCCAATGTATACTATTGACTGGGACGGAGGGAGTATGAAAGACTTTTATATTGATTATAATTTTGTAATGTAATGATTATTCCACCGACAAAACTATATCACAAAACAAACTATTTCTTTTAATTTTTGAAAATCAAATTATTTGATTTACAAACAACTCTGTACAATTTCCTATCATGTTTTAGAATTCAGATAAATATGAAGTTCATCTTGATATTATTAACATAATTCATATTAATACAAAATTTCATTCATTCACGGCCCTTTACAAGATTACGATAAAAACGAAATGATCGTGGTAATGATGACATGAATAGAAACTCAACTACAATGAAGTTACAACAATCGTCCATTTTGCACTATGTAGTAAATCTCAAATAATAAGCAAGTACCCATGTTTTTCACAAAATTTATTGGACACAATAAACAAAACAACAAACTTAGCTTGTATAAACAAAATAACCACATTTCATTTCATTTTGCTAAAGCTCCGCCTGACAAGAAATGGTAACTAGGAAGAACCCTAAATCTCAAAAATTATGTTCACCAGCAGCAGAATTGATCGGGGGCAACGATAGCTTACTGGATCTTATCTTTCCCCGTCTCCCTGTCAGATCACTGACCCGATTCAAATCGGTATCAAAACAATGGTGTGCCCTTATCTCCGATGCCCACTTCGGCCGCCGCCACACTGTTGAAAACCCTAGTTCTCGCATCCCCTCTGGACTCTACTTATACAGGCCTGTCTGTTATCGGGATAATACAGTTCATTCAATCTCTGTTGATGAATTAGGGCGTAAAATTCCTTCTTGTTCAGATACAGTTGAAATACCTGATCATGCTCCAATTAAGTTGATGCGGATGGTATAGTCTTGTAATGGATTGTCTTTATTTAGATTCAATGCTCTTTATGCTCTTAATTTCTATTGTGTTCGTAATTTAGTTACAAATCAACTAAAGTTAGTACCTCTGCCCAAATTAAATGCTTAAAATTATAGTCATGTTGCTACTTGTTGTTTGGCGTTTGACCCTTTGGTATCACCCCATTTCAAAGTTATATGTGTGCAAGTGGTTATTTGTCCATCCCGACGCCGACTAGCGTCTAAATTTTTAAAATTCAGTTCAGAAACTGGTCAACGGGTAGATACCAGTGTTTCTGTGGTTGGAACTGGGCTGGAATTTGCCAGGGGTGAGTATTGCAATGGTGCATTTTATTGGATCCGGGTAAACAGGCTATCTTGCTATCGTTTTGATATCGATGCTGAGAAATTGACCCAAATCGCTTTGCCTCCACAGGCTCGTGGTTCACACTTCCGGCATTTTGGAGAATCTTGTGGACACTTGTACCTTGCAGGTGTCCGAGATAATACAGCAAAAATTTTGAATGTGTACGAGCTGAACCTGGTTAATATGAAGTGGAATATCAAGCACTGGGTTCATATTGATCGTCTGATATCTTCATTCCCACAGGTTAATGTGAATGGGGGAAATCAGATGTGTCACTCCACCCAATCGATATTAGGTGTTCTTAGGGGAGAACGGGATGAAGACTCAGCTCTTATTGCAAATGTTTTGGGCGCAGTTGTTTCGTATAATTTCAAGAGTAAGAAGGTTGAGGTGCTGCTATCTGAGCTCCAATGGAAGGATGATATTAGGAGTATTTCTGCTGGACCTCCATTTGTTCCTGCATATCCACTGATTGCAAGCCTACATCATTTGTAAGTATATTATTATATATAGTTTAGTGCTTAAAGTTTAGTTACAATATTTTTGTTTCAATGTATAATTAATTTAGCTGTTCTACTAATCTTGATTTGCATTTTATTATTGCGGTTTGTATACTCGAGTTTGTGTTGGGTGTGCATATGGGAATAGACATGTTAATATTCTTCCTTGATGTGTATGGTAATTTTAGGACGTGTAAGGCATTTCTTAACTCTGTATACTGGAAGGACCTAGACAAGGCAATACGCTGTACTGCACAGTTTAATGGAGTCAATCTTCCTTCTTTTAAAAAAACATTTATGTCGTCTTAAAACTGTTCATTCTATCAACAATTCAGTTAATTACAAGACAAGGGCAGCTGAAAAACACCGATGTGCTTAACATCCCCATTGGAACAACTACTACCGATGACAGAAAATTTAGTGACTGAATTATCATGCGATCTGATATATGCACACCTATTTTGTGGTCTCATATCTGGTCCATATATGAAGTAGCTGAATTTGCTACTTGTTTACTAAGTTTACTTATTACCTAATCTCTTACACCAAAGATCTTAAGCGACCAATCCGGCGGAACATCACACAAACATGATGAAATTTTTAATTATTATAAATTTAAAAACTCTAATGTAATATCTTTTATAAGAAAAGGAAAAAACATCAAAATATTAATTTTAGTAAATGTCTGATTTACATAAAATGAATTTCTAATAGCAGATACAATCTCCCCCTCAGCCAATCAAACCAGCCATCTCAACCATCAAAAACTTGAGTAAATCATCCTCAAGCTCCTAACTGAATATGAGGTCCTCTTTATAGTGTTTCCATTCCATTAAGCCCATGAGCAGCAGCACGGATATTGTAAATAACTGGCGTACTCCAAATATTGTGTACTGGTTCAACTGGAACAACTACAAGGGTGACTATGTGGCTTGTTACTTCGGACGGTAGGATATTCAAAGCCATCTAGATCAAAAGATCCACTGCAGACTAAGAAAACATAAAATATACTTTTCAGATATGAGAAGAATTGGAGAAAAACCAAACCCCTTCAAAGCCAAGATATATCCTGAGTTGGCTTCTCATATTACCGTCTTCCTCTCTATATGTCCATTTATAAAGTGGGGATCAGATATTATAAGATGAAAAGAGAAAAAAAGAAGTAAAATATCTACATGCTACGTACTTGCTTCTTAAACAATTCCATATGTGTCAACTTATATTTTTGAGGAATCTTGCTAAACTCTACTAGTTTTCTAGATGACGGTAAAGCCACAGATCCTGCATGTTTACAATATGTGGGTGGTCTTAATAGGATGTCACAAAACTAAGGAAGCATAAATATAAATTTTATGTCATTATTTTAACAATATACAACATCACGTCAAAAGCTTGGCATTGTATCAGCCAGAGAGTATCATAAATTCTGGAGTTCGATTTTGTAATTATCTTATATTACGGATATGGTAATTACAAAATTGAACTCCAGAATTTGAGATAACCACTTGCTGACACAATGTTAAGCCTTCAAGGAGATGGTGTATATGGTTATAACTACCTGATATCATCTAGGATCTTTTTAATAAATGGAAAGACTAAGGAAGCATAAGTATAAATTTCTAACTCCTATGTCGTCATTTTAACCATATACAATATCTCGTCAAAAGTTTGGCATTGATTCAGGAAAGTGAGTATCTCAAATTCTAGAGTTCGATTTTGTAACTACCTTATATTAGAGATAAGGTAATTACAAAATTGAACTCCAGAATTTCAGATAACCATTTGCTGACACAATGTTAAGCCTTCAAGGAGATGGCGTATATGGTAACTACCCAATATCATCTAAGATTTTTTTTCTAAATAAATGGCAAGACTAAGGAGCATAAGTACACATTTTTAACTCCTATCTCGTCATTTTAACTATATACAACATCTCGTCAAAAATTTGGCATTGAATCAGGAAGTGAGCATCTCATATTCTGGAGTTCGATTTTGTAATTATCTTATATTAGAGATAAGGTAATTACAAAATTGAACTCCAGAATTTAAGATAACCATTTGCTGATACGATGTTAAGCCTTGAAGGAGATAGCGTATATCGTAACTACCCGATATCATCTAGGATTTATTTTAATAAATGACAAGACTAAGGAAGCATAAGTAAAATATTTATGTCATTATTTAACAATATACAGCATCACGTCAAAAGCTTGACATTGTATTAGCTAGTGAGTATCATAAGTTCTGGAGTTCGATTTTGTAATTACCTTATATTACCGATATGGTAATTACAAAATTGAACTCCAGAATTTAAGATAACCACTTGCTGACACAATGTTAAGCCTTCAAGGAGATGGTGTATATGGTAGCTACCCGATATCATCTAGAATTTTTCTAATAAATAGAAAGACTAAAGAAGCATAAGTACAAATGTTTAACTCCTATATCGTCATTTTAATCATATACAATATCTCGTCAAAAGTTTGGCATTGAATCAGGAAGTGAGTATCTCAAATTCTAGAGTTCGATTTTGTAATTACCTTATATTGGAGATAAGGTAATTACAAAATTGAACTCCAGAATTTAGGATAACCATTTGCTGACACAATGTTAAGCCTTCAGGGAGATCGCGTATATGGTAATTACTATCCGATATCATCTAGGATTTTTTTTTAATAAATGGTAAAACTAAGGAAGCATAAGTACAAATTTCTAACCCCTATATCGTCATTGTAACCCAACCCTAACATAGGCTCGAAAAACTAATTACTCGATCCCAATTGGTTGAAATTACACACCTAGAGGGGGGGTGAATAGGTGTTATGGCTAATATGACCGATTTTTAATGTTACCGAATATTTATACTGTCACAGACAGCTTGCTGTTAATTATCAGAGTAAACAGTCAGCTAGCTAACAATGCAGATGCAATGCAAAACAAATATAATCAGTAAGCTAGCAACACAGAGAATTTTAGCCAGGTTCGACCCCTAACCCTAATGGTCTACGTCCTGGTCCCCTACCAACTGGTAAGAGATTATATTATTAATCAATAATGTCAACGATTACAATGATTCAATAATATAACTCCCTTTATCCCTTGTTCCTGTTATCAGCTTGCTGAAACCCCTGAACCACGAACCAAAAGCTCTCCAAGACCTATACTTCCCAAGTATACTCTTCTAGCTAACTAGTCCCCTTGTTCCCTTGTTTCACAAGCTCGATACACAGCAACAAAACATTACACTTTGAACAATACAATGTATGAGTGTAATACAACTGAAACTATGAACTCAATATAGATATATATCGAATATAAGTACTAGAGCTCAAGTAGAGATTTTTCAATGTAAGTGTGTTGTATTTCAGAAGCTTGAAGTGTGTTCTTGTTCTCTACTCAAAATAGAAACCACACTCAAGTTTATATATCATTATCCCAAACGGTCATAACTCAACAAACTATCCAACGTTCTTGGTTCAACAACCTCACGTTTAATTTGCTTGAATAATGAACGTTTGAATAATGTTATCTTTACTGAGTAAGAGCATAAAGTCGTTTGAAACAACTCAGTAAACGTTTATTTATAAAACCATAATTTGAAATCAAATAGGATGTGTTTTTAGATAAGATCGAAATAGAGATAAACACTCCTATAAGTTAGGAATTCGTTTTTGTTTGAAATTCTGATTTAAAACTGAGCTCTAATATTTATATAAGTCATATATAAATATTAAAGTCCTTACAAATCGATTCCTAATAAATCTCCTTGCTTTTCGACTTTGATCCTTATCCATTTGTTATTCTGTTCACGCTGTAAGCTCGCTGATAAGCCTGAATGATAACCTGTAAGCTTGCTGACAGTTGAACATAACACTGAAACTCATTAAGCTGTTAGCACATTCATATATAACTTTGATAGCTCGCTAACAAGCACCAGTTTTCTGCTATTAGCTTGCTGGCAGTGTGATCATCAAAACACTAAGAGTATCAATCTCCCCCTTTTTGATGATTACACCATATTTAGGAAAAGTAATTAAACTCCCCCTGAATACAGCAATCTAATATCATTAAACTTAACATATATAACAGTTCAGCACAATTCAGCACATGAATCAAATATAACAAATATTTCATGCAAAGCAGTAGATATATCAAACCAAGTTATGCACACACAATTTCTAAACCAAATACTTGCATAGATAATAATAATCTGACCAGGATAAACCACCTGGATACAGATAAGCATCCAAAACAACTTAAACAAATTTAACTCAGGATAAACCACCTGAGAACCAAATTCAACAACTTAGTACTTAGTCTGAATCAAAACAAATAGAACCATAGAGCCATAAAGTTGCACTTAAACACATAAGCACACACAAATTTTATTAATTAAAGTTCCTAAATTTCTCCCCCTTAATCATCCAAAAGGTGAAAAATTTAAGCCTCGTCATCGTCCACAGACTTCTCCTTCGCAGAGCCCAACTTCTTGGCAAGCTCCACAGCAGCAAGAGCTTCAGCCACCATCACATTCCCAGCTGCATCCTTTTGAACTGTGCCAGCAGCTTCCTGTAGAGCATCCATCGCAGTACGTGGCCTTGGACTCTCAGTAGCCTCATCCGTAGAAGTAAAAGTGAACTTAACATCAGAAGACCCGCAAGACCCAAACATCCGCTTGCGTAACTCATACCCAAAACTTCCAGAACTGCACTTCTCAGGAGAATTACCAGTTTTCCCTCCAAAGACAATATCTTTCCAAAAATCGAACTGATTTGACAATTCCTCCATCTGTTCAGAAAGCTGTTTCTGACCATCCACCAACTGCTTATGATTGGCTCGCAGTTCATCCATAAAGTCAAGAATATCTTTAGCAGGAATACCAAGATCAATAGAAGCAGAGGTAACTGGAGAAACTTGTGGAGTAGGAGCAACCGGAACCTCCACAACCGACAACGAACCATCTTTCTCAACTTTCAAGTTGGACTGAGCTAAACACTTAACATCTAGAAATTCTTTGGCAGCAATGGACTCAACACCATCCAAACTTACTCCATACCACTCAAAAATCCTAGTGAGGAGTAACCCATAAGGTAAACCAGCAGTGGTTTTTCCTTCAACAGCAGCAACCATATTGTTCAAAACTAAATCCCCCAAATCAAATTGTTTCCCAGCCAACAACATGGAAACAACAACAACATCTTGTGCAGAAAGATTGGAACGAGTTCCCAACCTAGGACTCAAATTTTCAATAGAGACCCTAAAAACAGCATGAGCTAAAGGCAATATTTGAGTAGTAGAGGGAAAAGTATCTACTGGACCATCAACCCCAAACAACACATTAAACTGTTGTTTAACATCAAAATCATCAAACTGCTTAAACCCACGCTTAGTATAGATCGACACAGAAGATGGAGGGGTTTTCAGAATTGCATTCAAAAACAGAGAAGACAATGTGATTTTAGTGTTGTTCACATGCGAAACATAATGACCCGAAGTGTTCGATTGAAGATTTACATAAAACTCACGAACAAGAGTGGGATAGCAAGTCTTAGGCATATCAATTAAGAATGACTCAAACCTAAATCAGTAAAGAGTTTAACTACGCCACAGTTAAAGAAAGCTTTACCCAATAGAGGTTTCCCCAAAATAATCTTGCGATCATCAAGACCCAGAACATCTGGCTTTTCTTCAGCTGACATACGAGCCTTCTTGCCCGATTTCTCCATCTTCGGAGCCCCAGACTTCTCATCACTACTTTCGATATCGACCAAATCAGGATCAATGTCGATATCATCCTCATCGATTAACCTCCGTTTAGTGACTGAACCAGAAGTGGATGTCTTCATTGATGCTCTAGTCTTCTTCTTCATAGCTACCCGAGCGCCGATTGTCGCAATGGTGAAGAGAAAGAGTCGATTTGTGAAGAGAGATAAAACCCTAGTGGGTTGTTGAGAGCTTTTAAAGAAGAAACTGTATAGACTCGGAGTTAGGATAGATTTTAAAAATCTTTTGATAATGATTTCGGGAGAGGATTTAGGGATAATATTTGTTAAACTAATTTTGGTGAAAAACGACATAATATATCAGATAAAATATACAAACAAATCTAAGTTAACTAATCTTATCAGATCTCCACTTAAATAGCAACTCCTAAAATTTGAATTTTAACCTATTCTTAAATTCACATAGATTATCACATAATCACGTAGAAAAATTCAACACATAAATTCATGTAAATCAGCACATAACGGATAGTTTATTAATTAACCTAAACTGCAAATAAACCCTTAAGCTGACCCGCATGCAAAAATAATTTAAAATATGGAAAGTACTAAGAGTAAGCTGATAGTACCCGGACCAAGCTTATTAGCTTGCTGACTGCACATCACACATACCCAATTCCCTTCTCAGCACGACATATCGTTCTTCAGGAAGAGGTTTTGTGAAGATGTCAGCTAGCTGATCTGCTGTAGCCACAAAAATCAGCTTGACAGCACCCTTTGCAACATTGTCTCTCAGAAAATGATGTCGAACATCAATATGCTTTGTCCTTGAATGATTGACTGGATTTTCTGAAATGTTGATTGTACTTGTGTTGTCACAAAAGATAGGAGTTTGCTTGCATTTGATTCCAAAGTCCTTCAATTGTTGTCTCATCCATAGCATTTGAGAGCAACAGCTACCAGCTGCTAAATACTCCCCCTCAGCCGTAGATAGAGCAACTGAAGTTTGCTTCTTGCTTAACCAAGAAACTAAGCTTTGACCCAAAAATGCACAAACACCACTTGTACTTTTTCTATCAGTTTGACTACCTGCATAATCTGCATCACTATACCCAACAAGATCAAAAGCATTTGTGATAGGATAGAATAAGCCCAAAGTAATGGTTCCACTTAAATATTTAAATATTCTTTTAACAGCTTGTAAGTGAGAATCCTTTGGTTTTGCTTGAAATCTAGCACAAACACAAACACTATACATAATATCAGGTCTAGAGGCTGTAAGATAAAGTAAACTACCAATCATACCTCTATACATTCGAATATCAACATCTTTACCATTTTCATCTGCTGTCAGCTTGCTGACAACGCTCATCGGTGTTGATTTCGCCTTGACATTCTCATATCCAAATCTTTTAAGTAGATTCTTGATATATTTGGATTGATGCACATAAATTCCTTCTGGAGTTTGCTTAATTTGGAGCCCCAAGAAATAATTGAGCTCTCCCATCATGCTCATGTCAAACTCACTATGCATGCACTTTGAAAACCACTTACACAAAGAATCATTAGTAGATCCAAATATAATATCATCAACATATATTTGAACAACTAATATATCTTGACCTTTGAAGATAGTAAACAAAGTAGGATCAATTTTACCTCTAATGAAACCATTTTTGATCAAAAATTCACTTAACCTTTCATACCATGATCGAGGTGCTTGCCTTAATCCATAAAGTGCCTTCTTTAGCTTGTAGACACGGTTAGGATATTTTTCATCCTCGAATCCTGGTGGTTGCTTGACATAGACTTCTTCCTTTAGATAACCATTTAAGAATGCACTTTTGACGTCCATTTGATGTAGCTTGAACTTCTTGTAGCATGCAAATGATAATAGCATCCTAATAGATTCCAATCTTGCAACCGGAGCATAAGTTTGATCAAAATCAATTCCTTCTTGCTGATTGTATCCTTGTGCAACAAGTCTAGCTTTGTTTCGAGTGATAGTACCAAATTCATCAACTTTATTCTTGAATACCCATTTGGTTCCAACAATTGAAGCATCCTCTGGTGGATCTACAAGTTCCCAAGCATCACATCTTTCAAATTGGTTGAGTTCTTCTTGCATTGCCATGATCCAATTTTCATCTTGTAAAGCTTCTTGAACATTCTTTGGTTCCTCTTGAGCTATGAAGGCAGCATAAGCACAAATGTTGGCTTGAGCTTTCCTTGTCTTGATTCCAGCTGATTTATCTCCAATGATCAACTGAGGTGGATGATTCTTCACTGTTCTAGTTGATTTTGGTAGATTATGTTGAGCTATGACCTCTTCATTCCTTGTAATCTGCCTTGGAGGAGTCTGATCAACAACATTTTGGCTTGCTGATGAAGTTTGACCTCTGGATTCATCCAATGTGAGCTTTGACATCTTATCCAAAGTTTCTTCAAGAGATGGAGTAGTTTCAGTAGCTTTATTGCTTTCTGAAGTTGTGGCAGTTGACTTGTCAGCTTGCTGATTTCAAGTTTCCTGCACTGTCAGCTTGCTGCTAGTACCTGTACCTGCACATTCTTCCTCATCCCTTGCAAGATCATCAGTAGACTCTTGAAATGAAACATCAATAGACTCTTCAACAGTATGTTTAGCAAGATTATACACTCTATAAGCACGACTTGTTAAAGAATAGCCCAAAAATATAGCTTCATAAGATTTAGAATCGAATTTACCATCCCTATCAATGGTTTTGAGTACGAAGCACTTGGATCCGAAAACCTTGAAGTAGCTGATGTTAGGCTTCTTTTTCCTTAGCAATTCATAAGGTGTCTTGTTGAGAATTGGCCTGATAAGCACTCTGTTAAGAACATAGCTTGCTGTGTTGACAGCTTCTGCCCAAAAGCTTCTTGGCAGCTTGCTCTCCTGCAGCAATGTCCTAGCTGTTTCTTGTAAGGACCTGTTCTTACGCTCTACAACTCCATTTTGCTGAGGTGTACGAGGTGCTGAGAACTCATGTGAGATTCCTCTTTCTTCACAATAAGTAATGAAGTCTTTTTGGAATTCCCCACCATGATCACTTCGAATACCTACAAGTCTTGTATCTAGTTTGTTCTCAAGCAACTTGATTAGTTTCTCAAATTCACTAAAAGCACAATCTTTAGTACGCAAGAATAATACCCAAGTGAATCTAGAATAATCATCAACAATAACAAAGGCATATTGTTTACCTCCAATACTCTTATAAGCTTCGGGACCAAAAAGATCCAAGTGAAGAAGCTCTAAAGGTTTAGAAGTAGATACCATTTTCTTTGCCTTATGTGGAGTCCTTGTTTGCTTTCCCAATTGACAAGCAGAACATGTCTCCATCTTGACATACTTAAGCTTTGGTAGTCCTCGAACAAGCTTCTTTGCTGACAGCTTGCTGAGATGATCCATATGAGCATGTCCAAGCCTTCTATGCCAAATTTCTGGATTATTATCCACAGCTGCTAAACAAACACCTGCCTCCTGTTCTTCAAAGTTCAAAACATATATATTTCCTCCTCGTTTTGCAACTAGAGGAGTTTTGTTAGCACCAACAAGTATAGTACATTCATTCTTACCAAAGTTAACAATATGACCATCATCAAATAACTGACTTATACTAAGCAAGTTATAAGTAAGACCTTTGACATATTGTACCTTGTTAATAGAAATGATACTATTACCTATAGTTCCTTTGCCAAGAATAGGAAGAGTTTTGCTATCACCAATTGTGACACGACCACCCTTCTTCATCTTCAAGCTTAGAAACTGAGATTTGTCTCCGCTCATGTGCCTAGTGCATCCACTATCCAATATCCATTGATTTGGCTTTACTTTAGACACGAGACAAACCTACAAAACAAACACAAACAACTCAACGTTTTGGTACCCAAATTTTGTTGGGTCCAGCAGTGTTAGTTGATAAAACATATAGAACATTAAGATCAGATTTCTTGATCCACATTTGGACCACTTTAGAACTCTTCTTCCATGTTCTGATGGTCTTATCAGCATACTGTCCTGGAGCTGTCTTCTGTCTGTTTCTGTTGTCAGCATACTGCCAGTGAGCTGACTTCCTTCCCCAGCTTGCTGATTGAGAATTCTTCATTGGACAATTATTAGCAAGATGGCCCTTCTTTCCACACTTGTGACAAGTCACCCAAGGCATGGCATAATTATATGGAATGCCATTTTTCCCTTCATATCTCATTGAAGAAGTGGATGTAGAAGCTGCACCAATGCCTCCTTTGTCATGAGAACCTTTAGCTTGTTTCATTATAGATTTGAGACTTTCTTCTCCTTGAACAAACTTTCCCATGGCTTTCTGAAGATCTTTAACTTCTTGCTCCAATGATTTGATCTTTTCAGCTTGAATAGAGATCTCGGCTAAGCTTTGTGTTTTGCTCAACTCGAATGCCTCCAAGCTTGCATCCTTAGCTTTAAGATCTGCTCTCAGCGAGCTGAGTTCCTTCATGAGTGTATCATTCCTTCTTTGGATTTGCATGTTGTTCCCTTCAAGTTGTGAGATCTGTTCCTTGAGGGCAGCAATGATTCCACTACTAGCTTTGGCACTCTTTTCATTCAAGAAATCACCTATGACTTTCTTCAGATGAACGTTTTCTTTCTCGAGCTCATAATTCTCATTCTTAAGATCAATGAGTTCCATTATTGATGAACAACTCTTATCCTGCATGGTTAGTTCACAAGTAGTTGTATCAATAGCATGTAATTCAGAATTAATAGAGTTTACCTCACTGTTAGTGTCCGTATCTGAATCCGTTGTATCAATTGAACCATCGAGACCAACAAGAGCCAAATTCACCATCTCATCACTAGAATCATCAGAAGCTGATTCATCTTCATCATCACTCCAAGTTAGAAGTGCCTTGGATTTCTTTTTATTCTTGTAATCAGCTTGCTGTCTAGGCGGCTTTGACTTGTTTTTCAGCTTGTAGCAATCTCTTTTGAAATGCCCTTTCTTGCCACATTCAAAACATGCATCATCCTTTGGATCTTTCTTTGCACCAAAAGCTTTGCCCTTTTCTCGCTTCATTTTGTTTTTCTTTTCAATCATTCTCTTGATTTTCCTGGACATAAGAGCTAGATCCTCATCTGATTCTGTTTCCTCATCTGTTTCCAGCTTGCTGACAGAGGAGTGCAGTGCAAGATTCTTCATTTTCTCTGTTGGCAGCTTGCTGCTTTCTGAGCTGTTAGCTTCAATCTTTGCTTCAAATTGTTCCAACTCAGCAAATATAGCCAGGTGATCCATAGTATCAATGTTGAGAGCTGACTCCAATGCTGTGACCTTGGCACCATATTCGAATGGAACAGCATTTAGAATATTCATGTTGATTTCCGATTGAGGAATCTTTTTGCCAAGTCTTTCAAGACTGTTGAGAGTGACTTGGAATCTAGCTTGGCTTTCTCGAATGGATTCTCCCTTCTTGATAGCAAAGCTTCCAAATTCTTTCATAAGCTTCCCGAGCTTGACTTTCTTTAATGCCTTTGAGCCTTCGTGATATGTCTCCAATGCATCCCAAATTTCTTTTGCAGATTTGAGAGAAGAGACCTTGTCATATTCAGCTTGATTCAGCCCATTGATTAATGTACTCCTTGCTTTTCCATTTGCAGCAACCTTTGATAGCTCGTCCGCTGTTAGAACATCAACGTCCTTGACTTTGCCATCGCTATCAAGATATTCATAAGGACCTCTTTGCACAACTCTTTGCATTAGGGGATCTCTGGATAGATGAGCCTCCATTTGGCCTTTCCACCAATTGTAGTTGTCAGAACCCGTGAGGAGGGGAGCTCTAAAATCGGACTTTCCCTGAAAGTTATCAGCCATATCGATCGATACTATTCCTGTTACAGAAGTATTAGTACAAACACAGCTCTGATACCAATTGAAATTACACACCTAGAGGGGGGGTGAATAGGTGTTATGGCTAATATGACCGATTTTTAATGTTACCGAATATTTATACTGTCACAGACAGCTTGCTGTTAATTATCAGAGTAAACAGTCAGCTAGCTAACAATGCAGATGCAATGCAAAACAAATATAATCAGTAAGCTAGCAACACAGAGAATTTTAGCCAGGTTCGACCCCTAACCCTAATGGTCTACGTCCTGGTCCCCTACCAACTGGTAAGAGATTATATTATTAATCAATAATGTCAACGATTACAATGATTCAATAATATAACTCCCTTTATCCCTTGTTCCTGTTATCAGCTTGCTGAAACCCCTGAACCACGAACCAAAAGCTCTCCAAGACCTATACTTCCCAAGTATACTCTTCTAGCTAACTAGTCCCCTTGTTCCCTTGTTTCACAAGCTCGATACACAGCAACAAAACATTACACTTTGAACAATACAATGTATGAGTGTAATACAACTGAAACTATGAACTCAATATAGATATATATCGAATATAAGTACTAGAGCTCAAGTAGAGATTTTTCAATGTAAGTGTGTTGTATTTCAGAAGCTTGAAGTGTGTTCTTGTTCTCTACTCAAAATAGAAACCACACTCAAGTTTATATATCATTATCCCAAACGGTCATAACTCAACAAACTATCCAACGTTCTTGGTTCAACAACCTCACGTTTAATTTGCTTGAATAATGAACGTTTGAATAATGTTATCTTTACTGAGTAAGAGCATAAAGTCGTTTGAAACAACTCAGTAAACGTTTATTTATAAAACCATAATTTGAAATCAAATAGGATGTGTTTTTAGATAAGATCGAAATAGAGATAAACACTCCTATAAGTTAGGAATTCGTTTTTGTTTGAAATTCTGATTTAAAACTGAGCTCTAATATTTATATAAGTCATATATAAATATTAAAGTCCTTACAAATCGATTCCTAATAAATCTCCTTGCTTTTCGACTTTGATCCTTATCCATTTGTTATTCTGTTCACGCTGTAAGCTCGCTGATAAGCCTGAATGATAACCTGTAAGCTTGCTGACAGTTGAACATAACACTGAAACTCATTAAGCTGTTAGCACATTCATATATAACTTTGATAGCTCGCTAACAAACACCAGTTTTCTGCTATTAGCTTGCTGGCAGTGTGATCATCAAAACACTAAGAGTATCATTGGTCTTCTTTCTCATAACTCACAACTACATTATAAGATTTCTTAGATATAGATTAATAGATCTATAATTTTAGTACAAGTGTCATAAAATGGAATAACTGGATTGTTATATATATTGCAATTTTATCAAAAAGTTTCATTCAAATCTATACAAAATAGTTTACGGTAAAAGTACATTGCAAACTATATCTTATCGGAATTGCTTTTTTTTTTTTAAGGTCGTTTTTCTACTACAAGAAATTGCAAAAAAAATAAAATTATGAGGAACGCAAATTAATTATAGATCGCAAATAAGAAAATAAAAGCCATATATATCAATGTGATAGATTTTTACCTATGCAAAGAAAATCATCGCAATGTGGCTTTGAGCTTTACGATTCATGATTGTATGCACCTTTAACAATATTGTAGGATGTAGTAGATATGTCAGTTTTTCTTGATCTCTTCTTCTTTGGGCTACAATTCTCACAGTAGGAGCCAGTTGCCTATGTTGAGGAGTGGTGCCCAAAACTCAAGGCAATTAATTGGATCCAAAAGGTCCAATTGTATAACTCTGAAAACATGACATATATATATATATATACACACATATATATATATATATATATATATATATATATTACCTTTATGTACAATATTTATCTGGTATAACAAGAATCTATATACTTATCCCATGGATCATTCCTTAGTTAGACCTTGAATATAGAATATAGGAAGAGAAATAGAGAAAATACGAAAACAAGAAGAACTCCTACTCTGTTGTAGTCCTAGCAGATTTCCATAACAAATGCCTCAAAGCAATGCCTTTATCATCCTTGTGCATATTCTCATATAAATGCATAACTCCGAATATGTGTTCTGCATTAGGAAATACAAACTCCAATAATGCATTAATCAGACCATGTATTGATTATATGCGAGATCAGTCCAATTACAACCAAGTAATCACATTTATGTAAAATACCATTAAATGCCAAAAGGCACAGACAATATCCTTAGATGACTATCAGTATTTGCAGAACGCTTACCAGCTTTGTTGGTCTATTAGTTAGGGAAAATTTTGCAACAAAGTGCTCCATATATAACAATAACAGCATCTAAACCACCAATCATAATCAGGCTAGCCAAATGGACTGGAAAACATATTAAGTTGTGGATTCCCAACTGAAGTATGTTGGAATGGGAACTGGTTGCCTCTTGCTTTTCCTGTGATGCTAGCATAGCTAGAAAATCATCCATAGATGTCTGAGAATGCATGCAGTTAACCAAATTTTATGGATATTTTATACAGACTGGATATTACTAAGATATCATAGTATGATATTATAAGTTAGTTAAACAAATAGTGAAACCATCTTTACAGAGAATTGTGGATTCCCTCCTGCTACGTTTTCCCGTCTCAAAGAGAATTGCAACCTGAATATCTCCCACCAGTCCTTTATGAAACCTGTCTCTGCATCCAGCACAAAGTAAAATTTGAAAACATCTGAAATTAATTACCAAAATATATTTAGGGAGACCATCTATGATGGAGAATATGTTTTAACCCGTTAGAAATATAAGAATACTCAAGAGTAAAACAATCAAAAATCCCCTTAAACACGAGTTCGACAAATATTATACACCTACAACATCTTCTTTTCTGAATTTTTTTCAACATTGATGCCTTTAGTTGCTTATGTCATATATAGAACAGTAATTCGGCCACCTTTTCTGGCCAATCAATTCGTAATTTGGGACCTTTAAAACAAAAAGCCTGATTTGAAGGGCGCACAGTCCCAATTGAAAAAACGTCAAGTAATTTCGAGACTCTCTCTCCAAAATGTAAAAAGTTGCAAGTTTTTGTTCATAGATTGGGGATGCCAACACATAATGTAAAAAACAAGTAATTTACATGTAGCCATGCAAGTACCATATAAACATATAAGATTCTGAGTCCAACAGTTAACAATTACTATAATAGCACAAGAAAGCTTACACGATACAGGCTTCGAGCTCTGACTCTGATGGGAAAAATTTCTTATATGAAATGTATTCAGCCGCCGCTGCAGATGGTTTCAACCCTAATTTTTTGTGTGAAATGGATAGGGCGCGGTCATATTTTAAGAGATTACTAGCTTGGGCCGTGCAGGGCCGGCTCAACTAAATTTGAGGCCCTAAGCAGACTTGAAAATGAGGCCTTTTTATATAAAAAATATTTTTTATTTAAAACCGTATATATTTTAGATTATTATAAATTAATTACGCACAAAAATTTATATACCATTTTATATGTTGTTTTTTTATTTATTATTAGGTTTATTTGTACATTAATGTAACATTTAAATTAATTAAACATTAGAAAAGTACTATAACATAAAAAGTAGAAACCATATAATTTATAATAATGTAAAACTTGTGAAAAATAAATATTATATATTTTAGATGATAAATTTTATTACATTTATTAAGTACTTAATACACATGCGACTAAAAAATTTAAAATCATTTGATTCATTTAATTCTCACTTTTTAAGTTAATCTTATTTATATTTATTAATATTTCATATTATATATATATATATATATATATATATATATTATCTTTTTAAAGTTCACTGGTTCATATTTGTTTTAGATATTTTGTTTTTTTCATATTTACGAACAAAAATTTAAATATTATTATTTCAATATATATACTTTCATAAAATTTTGAGGCCCTTTTCAGGTTGGGGGCCTAAGCGACCCCTTAGATGGCCTTAGTGTTGAGCCGGCCCTGGGGCCGTGCCAAGCACATTTTTAAATAATTTTTATGATTTTATACTTTTTTTATTCTGAATAAAAATTTGGTGTTTAAATTTTTATACAAAAAAAAATAAATTAAAAATAAGTTGTAGAACTATGTTTTATATGCGCCTTAAAATGCTGTCGAGCAGTGTGAAAAAACTGTAAATAAATGAGGGGGACAGAGGGAGTATTATTTATTATAATTATATTTTTTTTATTGAATTATATTATTATCCTCTTAATATACTTATATACACTATAGTTATTTAGATATAAAACTTTATATATACATTTGATCTTATCTTGATTTTTGAATTTTTTTTTTTAAAAGTCTCAAATACATGTTATCATATGTATTTATTTCACAATGATATATTTTATTTTAGTAAAATCATATGTTGTTTTGATTTTCAAAGAGATTGAAAAAAAATATTGCAATTGACTTTAGGGTATCTTATGTATAGTAAAATTGAAATTTTTTAATTTATAATTATTTTGGAAGTCTAATCGGTAAATTTTCTGTGTGAGGCTAGTTAGAATTATGATATGTATTAATTTAAAAAAGATATTTTATTTTAATAGAATTATTGTGTTATTTATGATTTCCAAAAGAGATAAAAAAATATTTTACAATTGATTTGTCGGGTATTTAATTGTTCATTAAATTTCTTCTTAATTAATTTTATGATTTATAAGAAGTCTAAAACAACACATATTTACATTTTATTAATTTGAAATTTTTAAATGATGTGTGAAATTTTTATCATGCTCCACTGTTTTTTTGTAAAGATGATTATATAGGTACTTGTTTAAGCCCCGGTTGTGCTGACATGAATATCGATAATAAGTATATAAGAAGTCCATATAATTTACATATATTTTATCCATACATGTATTTTCTTGAAACAAGTTTTGGTGATCATGGTGTGAATAATCAATGTCTCTTGATCTCAACTCCAGCGTTAACAAGGTCGCAACTTTACTCTTCCTCTCTAACCAACCATGCTCTCTTCTCCTCTTTTGGTCTATAAAAAGATCATTTCTTGATCCATTTTGAAACCATGCATGCTCAATTTCACGTTCATGGGAGCTAGCTTAAAGAGTCTGCTCGAGAACAAGGCATACTAAGAGAATGATAGGCGCCACAAATAACCAACCAATTTTTTCGTAATTAAGTTTTGGCGGTACTTATTATAAGAGTGTTTGATCCATGTTTGAAAGCATAAGTACATATGGTAATTTCATTACGTTCACCAAAACTGTAAAATAGTACTCGAGTTTAACATGTGTCAAGATACAAAAGGGATTTGCACTGGTGATAAATCATACAGCTGTGAAACCTATCCAATTTTAAGTGTTAAAAAGAGAGATCCTAATTTTGAAAAATTTATGAAAGATTTCAATTGATAAACGGCCATCCAGAATTGAGAGTGCATAATATGCGAACCTGGGCCATTTGAATTACTTTTCTGCAGATTTAAAAAGAGTATTTGAATGAGAGCATGATTGGATAGCCCACGTAGTTAAGTGTTTATCCTCCGTTGTCTCATGTCCTGGGCTCGACTTTGGCTCATCTCGAGAATATATGGTCGTCCTCACCAGCTTCAGCATGGTTAAGCCCTTGTGTTGCTAATGTATGGCTGTCGACTATTAGTTACCCTCCTCATCAATTGATAGTTTAATTAACTGTGACCAACCTTGGCACATCAGTTTGCACATAGCTTTGACTTGTAGTATAGATTAATAATGTCAGTGCCCCATCTGGTATATTTACAGGTGGGATTATGACAGGAACAAAAAGGTCATGACAATTTTTATTTAAAATGTAGCCGGAAATTTGAATTTGACGAAAAAAATTGGAGGTGAAAAATCAGAGCTAAAAATGGCCGATTGAAGTCAAATTAGGCGGTCAAATTTAAGAAGTCATATTTAACCGGTCATATTTAAGCAGTCACATTTAATTAAATATGACCGAAAATGTTAAATTCCACTAAGCTATCTCTGACAAACAATTTCCGGTCAAATTTAGCTAAATTCGACTACGCGCTGTCAAATTTAATTAAATATGACCGAAAATTGGCGGTCAAATTTACCCGTTTTTGTTGTAGCACGCAATCAAAACTAAAACCGAAGAAACTACACAAATCTTCTTTATAGTCTTCGAAATTATCAGAGTTTGAGCCATCATCAGAGTTTGATGACTCATTATCAAACTTTGTGATTAGAGCCTTTCTTTTTGAGTGACTCCTCTTTACAACAACTTCCTTGGGTGCTTTCTCCTTAACCTTCAAGGTGATTGATTTAAACTTACCACCATGTATCTTGCTCCTTAGCTCTATATCAAGCTCATAAATTTCATCAACAGACATAATCATCGTCAACAAACCTATTTGTTTTAATTTTTTAAACTCAAATAATTTAATTATTTATAAAATTTCTATCATGTTTCAGAATTCAAATAGATAAGGAGTAATACCAAAATACCGAAATTTGTTTATCATCATATATTTTTTAATTTAATCATTATTATTATACTACTACTCCCTCTGTCATTGTATACGTTTTTTTTTACTGCTCGACACGCTTTTTAAGAGTCTTATAAAACATAGTTTTACAACTTTTTTTTCAGATTTTCTTTTTTTGTATAAAAATATAAATGTTATACTTTTACAAAAAAAAGAAAATCTTAAAAGTAATTTACATAACTATATTATATTGAAGCATTAAAGTCCGTGCCGCGCCCCGGTCCCCCAATGTATACTATTGACTGGGACGGAGGGAGTATGAAAGACTTTTATATTGATTATAATTTTGTAATGTAATGATTATTCCACCGACAAAACTATATCACAAAACAAACTATTTCTTTTAATTTTTGAAAATCAAATTATTTGATTTACAAACAACTCTGTACAATTTCCTATCATGTTTTAGAATTCAGATAAATATGAAGTTCATCTTGATATTATTAACATAATTCATATTAATACAAAATTTCATTCATTCACGGCCCTTTACAAGATTACGATAAAAACGAAATGATCGTGGTAATGATGACATGAATAGAAACTCAACTACAATGAAGTTACAACAATCGTCCATTTTGCACTATGTAGTAAATCTCAAATAATAAGCAAGTACCCATGTTTTTCACAAAATTTATTGGACACAATAAACAAAACAACAAACTTAGCTTGTATAAACAAAATAACCACATTTCATTTCATTTTGCTAAAGCGCCGCCTGACAAGAAATGGTAACTAGGAAGAACCCTAAATCTCAAAAATTATGTTCACCATCAGCAGAATTGATCGGGGGCAACGATAGCTTACTGGATCTTATCTTTCCCCGTCTCCCTGTCAGATCACTGACCCGATTCAAATCGGTATCAAAACAATGGTGTGCCCTTATCTCCGATGCCCACTTCGGCCGCCGCCACACTGTTGAAAACCCTAGTTCTCGCATCCCCTCTGGACTCTACTTATACAGGCCTGTCTGTTATCGGGATAATACAGTTCATTCAATCTCTGTTGATGAATTAGGGCGTAAAATTCCTTCTTGTTCAGATACAGTTGAAATACCTGATCATGCTCCAATTAAGTTGATGCGGATGGTATAGTCTTGTAATGGATTGTCTTTATTTAGATTCAATGCTCTTTATGCTCTTAATTTCTATTGTGTTCGTAATTTAGTTACAAATCAACTAAAGTTAGTACCTCTGCCCAAATTAAATGCTTAAAATTATAGTCATGTTGCTACTTGTTGTTTGGCGTTTGACCCTTTGGTATCACCCCATTTCAAAGTTATATGTGTGCAAGTGGTTATTTGTCCATCCCGACGCCGACTAGCGTCTAAATTTTTAAAATTCAGTTCAGAAACTGGTCAACGGGTAGATACCAGTGTTTCTGTGGTTGGAACTGGGCTGGAATTTGCCAGGGGTGAGTATTGCAATGGTGCATTTTATTGGATCCGGGTAAACAGGCTATCTTGCTATCGTTTTGATATCGATGCTGAGAAATTGACCCAAATCGCTTTGCCTCCACAGGCTCGTGGTTCACACTTCCGGCATTTTGGAGAATCTTGTGGACACTTGTACCTTGCAGGTGTCCGAGATAATACAGCAAAAATTTTGAATGTGTACGAGCTGAACCTGGTTAATATGAAGTGGAATATCAAGCACTGGGTTCATATTGATCGTCTGATATCTTCATTCCCACAGGTTAATGTGAATGGGGGAAATCAGATGTGTCACTCCACCCAATCGATATTAGGTGTTCTTAGGGGAGAACGGGATGAAGACTCAGCTCTTATTGCAAATGTTTTGGGCGCAGTTGTTTCGTATAATTTCAAGAGTAAGAAGGTTGAGGTGCTGCTATCTGAGCTCCAATGGAAGGATGATATTAGGAGTATTTCTGCTGGACCTCCATTTGTTCCTGCATATCCACTGATTGCAAGCCTACATCATTTGTAAGTATATTATTATATATAGTTTAGTGCTTAAAGTTTAGTTACAATATTTTTGTTTCAATGTATAATTAATTTAGCTGTTCTACTAATCTTGATTTGCATTTTATTATTGCGGTTTGTATACTCGAGTTTGTGTTGGGTGTGCATATGGGAATAGACATGTTAATATTCTTCCTTGATGTGTATGGTAATTTTAGGACGTGTAAGGCATTTCTTAACTCTGTATACTGGAAGGACCTAGACAAGGCAATACGCTGTACTGCACAGTTTAATGGAGTCAATCTTCCTTCTTTTAAAAAAACATTTATGTCGTCTTAAAACTGTTCATTCTATCAACAATTCAGTTAATTACAAGACAAGGGCAGCTGAAAAACACCGATGTGCTTAACATCCCCATTGGAACAACTACTACCGATGACAGAAAATTTAGTGACTGAATTATCATGCGATCTGATATATGCACACCTATTTTGTGGTCTCATATCTGGTCCATATATGAAGTAGCTGAATTTGCTACTTGTTTACTAAGTTTACTTATTACCTAATCTCATACACCAAAGATCTTAAGCGACCAATCCGGCGGAACATCACACAAACATGATGAAATTTTTAATTATTATAAATTTAAAAACTCTAATGTAATATCTTTTATACATAAAAGGAAAAAACATCAAAATATTAATTTTAGTAAATGTCTGATTTACATAAAATGAATTTCTAATAGCAGATACAATCTCCCCCTCAGCCAATCAAACCAGCCATCTCAACCATCAAAAACTTGAGTAAATCATCCTTAAGCTCCTAACTGAATATGAGGTCCTCTTTATAGTGTTTCCATTCCATTAAGCCCATGAGCAGCAGCACGGATATTGTAAATAACTGGCGTACTTCAAATATTGTGTACTGGTTCAACTGGAACAACTACAAGGGTGACTATGTGGCTTGTTACTTCGGACGGTAGGATATTCAAAGCCATCTAGATCAAAAGATCCACTGCAGACTAAGAAAACATAAAATATACTTTTCAGATATGAGAAGAATTGGAGAAAAACCAAACCCCTTCAAAGCCAAGATATATCCAGAGTTGGCTTCTCATATTACCGTCTTCCTCTCTATATGTCCATTTATAAAGTGGGGATCAGATATTATAAGATGAAAAGAGAAAAAAAGAAGTAAAATATCTACATGCTACGTACTTGCTTCTTAAACAATTCCATATGTGTCAACTTATATTTTTGAGGAATCTTGCTAAACTCTACTAGTTTTCTAGATGACGGTAAAGCCACAGATCCTGCATGTTTACAATATGTGGGTGGTCTTAATAGGATGTCACAAAACTAAGGAAGCATAAATATAAATTTTATGTCATTATTTTAACAATATACAACATCACGTCAAAAGCTTGGCATTGTATCAGCCAGAGAGTATCATAAATTCTGGAGTTCGATTTTGTAATTATCTTATATTACGGATATGGTAATTACAAAATTGAACTCCAGAATTTGAGATAACCACTTGCTGACACAATGTTAAGCCTTCAAGGAGATGGTGTATATGGTTATAACTACCTGATATCATCTAGGATCTTTTTAATAAATGGAAAGACTAAGGAAGCATAAGTATAAATTTCTAACTCCTATGTCGTCATTTTAACCATTTACAATATCTCGTCAAAAGTTTGGCATTGATTCAGGAAAGTGAGTATCTCAAATTCTAGAGTTCGATTTTGTAACTACCTTATATTAGAGATAAGGTAATTACAAAATTGAACTCCAGAATTTCAGATAACCATTTGCTGACACAATGTTAAGCCTTCATGGAGATGGCGTATATGGTAACTACCCAATATCATCTAAGATTTTTTTTCTAAATAAATGGCAAGACTAAGGAGCATAAGTACACATTTTTAACTCCTATCTCGTCATTTTAACTATATACAACATCTCGTCAAAAATTTGGCATTGAATCAGGAAGTGAGCATCTCAAATTCTGGAGTTCGATTTTGTAATTATCTTATATTAGAGATAAGGTAATTACAAAATTGAACTCCAGAATTTAAGATAACCATTTGCTGATACGATGTTAAGCCTTGAAGGAGATAGCGTATATCGTAACTACCCGATATCATCTAGGATTTATTTTAATAAATGACAAGACTAAGGAAGCATAAGTAAAATATTTATGTCATTATTTAACAATATACAGCATCACCTCAAAAGCTTGACATTGTATTAGCTAGTGAGTATCATAAGTTCTGGAGTTCGATTTTGTAATTACCTTATATTACCGATATGGTAATTACAAAATTGAACTCCAGAATTTAAGATAACCACTTGCTGACACAATGTTAAGCCTTCAAGGAGATGGTGTATATGGTAGCTACCCGATATTATCTAGAATTTTTCTAATAAATAGAAAGACTAAAGAAGCATAAGTACAAATGTTTAACTCCTATATCGTCATTTTAATCATATACAATATCTGGTCAAAAGTTTGGCATTGAATCAGGAAGTGAGTATCTCAAATTCTAGAGTTCGATTTTGTAATTACCTTATATTGGAGATAAGGTAATTACAAAATTGAACTCCAGAATTTAGGATAACCATTTGCTGACACAATGTTAAGCCTTCAGGGAGATCGCGTATATGGTAATTACTATCCGATATCATCTAGGATTTTTTTTTAATAAATGGTAAAACTAAGGAAGCATAAGTACAAATTTCTAACCCCTATATCGTCATTGTAACCCAACCCTAACATAGGCTCGAAAAACTAATTACTCGATCCCAATTGGTCTTCTTTCTCATAACTCACAAATACATTATAAGATTTCTTAGATATAGATTAATAGATCTATAATTTTAGTACAAGTGTCATAAAATAGAATAACTGGATTGTTATATATATTGCAATTTAATCAAAAAGTTTCATTCAAATCTATACAAAATAGTTTACGGTAAAAGTACATTGCAAACTATATCTTATCGGAATTGCTTTTTTTTTTTAAGGTCGTTTTTCTACTACAAGAAATTGCAAAAAAAATAAAATTATGAGGAACGCAAATTAATTATAGATCGCAAATAAGAAAATAAAAGCCATATATATCAATGTGATAGATTTTTACCTATGCAAAGAAAATCATCGCAATGTGGCTTTGAGCTTTACGATTCATGATTGTATGCACCTTTAACAATATTGTAGGATGTAGTAGATATGTCAGTTTTTCTTGATCTCTTCTTCTTTGGGCTACAATTCTCACAGTAGGAGCCAGTTGCCTATGTTGAGGAGTGGTGCCCAAAACTCAAGGCAATTAATTGGATCCAAAAGGTCCAATTGTATAACTCTGAAAACACGACATATATATATATATATACATACATATATATATATATATATATATATATATATATATATTACCTTTATGTACAATATTTATCTGGTATAACAAGAATCTATATACTTATCCCATGGATCATTCCTTAGTTAGACCTTGAATATAGAATATAGGAAGAGAAATAGAGAAAATACGAAAACAAGAAGAACTCCTACTCTGTTGTAGTCCTAGCAGATTTCCATAACAAATGCCTCAAAGCAATGCCTTTATCATCCTTGTGCATATTCTCATATAAATGCATAACTCCGAATATGTGTTCTGCATTAGGAAATACAAACTCCAATAATGCATTAATCAGACCATGTATTGATTATATGCGAGATCAGTCCAATTACAACCAAGTAATCACATTTATGTAAAATACCATTAAATGCCAAAAGGCACAGACAATATCCTTAGATGACTATCAGTATTTGCAGAACGCTTACCAGCTTTGTTGGTCTATTAGTTAGGGAAAATTTTGCAACAAAGTGCTCCATATATAACAATAACAGCATCTAAACCACCAATCATAATCAGGCTAGCCAAATGGACTGGAAAACATATTAAGTTGTGGATTCCCAACTGAAGTATGTTGGAATGGGAACTGGTTGCCTCTTGCTTTTCCTGTGATGCTAGCATAGCTAGAAAATCATCCATAGATGTCTGAGAATGCATGCAGTTAACCAAATTTTATGGATATTTTATACAGACTGGATATTACTAAGATATCATAGTATGATATTATAAGTTAGTTAAACAAATAGTGAAACCATCTTTACAGAGAATTGTGGATTCCCTCCTGCTACGTTTTCCCGTCTCAAAGAGAATTGCAACCTGAATATCTCCCACCAGTCCTTTATGAAACCTGTCTCTGCATCCAGCACAAAGTAAAATTTGAAAACATCTGAAATTAATTACCAAAATATATTTAGGGAGACCATCTATGATGAAGAATATGTTTTAACCCGTTAGAAATATAAGAATACTCAAGAGTAAAACAATCAAAAATCCCCTTAAACACGAGTTCGACAAATATTATACACCTACAACATCTTCTTTTCTGAATTTTTTTCAACATTGATGCCTTTAGTTGCTTATGTCATATATAGAACAGTAATTCGGCCACCTTTTCTGGCCAATCAATTCGTAATTTGGGACCTTTAAAACAAAAAGCCTGATTTGAAGGGCGCACAGTCCCAATTGAAAAAACGTCAAGTAATTTCGAGACTCTCTCTCCAAAATGTAAAAAGTTGCAAGTTTTTGTTCATAGATTGGGGATGCCAACACATAATGTAAAAAACAAGTAATTTACATGTAGCCATGCAAGTACCATATAAACATATAAGATTCTGAGTCCAACAGTTAACAATTACTATAATAGCACAAGAAAGCTTACACGATACAGGCTTCGAGCTCTGACTCTGATGGGAAAAATTTCTTATATGAAATGTATTCAGCCGCCGCTGCAGATGGTTTCAACCCTAATTTTTTGTGTGAAATGGATAGGGCGCGGTCATATTTTAAGAGATTACTAGCTTGGGCCGTGCAGGGCCGGCTCAACTAAATTTGAGGCCCTAAGCAGACTTGAAAATGAGGCCTTTTTATATAAAAAATATTTTTTATTTAAAACCGTATATATTTTAGATTATTATAAATTAATTACGCACAAAAATTTATATACCATTTTATATGTTGTTTTTTTATTTATTATTAGGTTTATTTGTACATTAATGTAACATTTAAATTAATTAAACATTAGAAAAGTACTATAACATAAAAAGTAGAAATCATATAATTTATAATAATGTAAAACTTGTGAAAAATAAATATTATATATTTTAGATGATAAATTTTATTACATTTATTAAGTACTTAATACACATGCGACTAAAAAATTTAAAATCATTTGATTCATTTAATTCTCACTTTTTAAGTTAATCTTATTTATATTTATTAATATTTCATATTATATATATATATATATATATATATATATATATATTATCTTTTTAAAGTTCAGTGGTTCATATTTGTTTTAGATATTTTGTTTTTTTCATATTTACGAACAAAAATTTAAATATTATTATTTCAATATATATACTTTCATAAAATTTTGAGGCCCTTTTCAGGTTGGGGGCCTAAGCGACCCCTTAGATGGCCTTAGTGTTGAGCCGGCCCTGGGGCCGTGCCAAGCACATTTTTAAATAATTTTTATGATTTTGTACTTTTTTTATTCTGAATAAAAATTTGGTGTTTAAATTTTTATACAAAAAAAAAATTAAAAATAAGTTGTAGAACTATGTTTTATATGCGCCTTAAAATGCGTGTCGAGCAGTGTGAAAAAACTGTAAATAAATGAGGGGGACAGAGGGAGTATTATTTATTATAATTATATTTTTTTTATTGAATTATATTATTATCCTCTTAATATACTTATATACACTATAGTTATTTAGATATAAAACTTTATATATACATTTGATCTTATCTTGATTTTTGAATTTTTTTTTTAAAAAGTCTCAAATACATGTTATGATATGTATTTATTTCACAATGATATATTTTATTTTAGTAAAATCAGTATGTTGTTTTGATTTTCAAAGAGATTGAAAAAAAATATTGCAATTGACTTTAGGGTATCTTATGTATAGTAAAATTGAAATTTTTTAATTTATAATTATTTTGGAAGTCTAATCGGTAAATTTTCTGTGTGAGGCTAGTTAGAATTATGATATGTATTAATTTAAAAAAGATATTTTATTTTAATAGAATTATTGTGTTATTTATGATTTCCAAAAGAGATAAAAAAAATATTTTACAATTGATTTGTCGGGTATTTAATTGTTCATTAAATTTCTTCTTAATTAATTTTATGATTTATAAGAAGTCTAAAACAACACATATTTACATTTTATTAATTTGAAATTTTTAAATGATGTGTGAAATTTTTATCATGCTCCACTGTTTTTTTGTAAAGATGATTATATAGGTACTTGTTTAAGCCCCGGTTGTGCTGACATGAATATCGATAATAAGTATATAAGAAGTCCATATAATTTACATATATTTTATCCATACATGTATTTTCTTGAAACAAGTTTTGGTGATCATGGTGTGAATAATCAATGTCTCTTGATCTCAACTCCAGCGTTAACAAGGTCGCAACTTTACTCTTCCTCTCTAACCAACCATGCTCTCTTCTCCTCTTTTGGTCTATAAAAAGATCATTTCTTGATCCATTTTGAAACCATGCATGCTCAATTTCACGTTCATGGGAGCTAGCTTAAAGAGTCTGCTCGAGAACAAGGCATACTAAGAGAATGATAGGCGCCACAAATAACCAACCAATTTTTTCGTAATTAAGTTTTGGCGGTACTTATTATAAGAGTGTTTGATCCATGTTTGAAAGCATAAGTACATATGGTAATTTCATTACGTTCACCAAAACTGTAAAATAGTACTTGAGTTTAACATGTGTCAAGATACAAAAGGGATTTGCACTGGTGATAAATCATACAGCTGTGAAACCTATCCAATTTTAAGTGTTAAAAAGAGAGATCCTAATTTTGAAAAATTTATGAAAGATTTCAATTGATAAACCGCCATCCAGAATTGAGAGTGCATAATATGCGAACCTGGGCCATTTGAATTACTTTTCTGCAGATTTAAAAAGAGTATTTGAATGAGAGCATGATTGGATAGCCCACGTAGTTAAGTGTTTATCCTCCGTTGTCTCATGTCCTGGGCTCGACTTTGGCTCATCTCGAGAATATATGGTCGTCCTCACCAGCTTCAGCATGGTTAAGCCCTTGTGTTGCTAATGTATGGCTGTCGACTATTAGTTACCCTCCTCATCAATTGATAGTTTAATTAACTGTGACCAACCTTGGCACATCAGTTTGCACATAGCTTTGACTTGTAGTATAGATTAATAATGTCAGTGCCCCATCTGGTATATTTACAGGTGGGATTATGACAGGAACAAAAAGGTCATGACAATTTTTATTTAAAATGTAGCCGGAAATTTGAATTTGACGAAAAAAATTGGAGGTGAAAAATCAGAGCTAAAAATGGCCGATTGAAGTCAAATTAGGCGGTCAAATTTAAGAAGTCATATTTAACCGGTCATATTTAAGCAGTCACATTTAATTAAATATGACCGAAAATGTTAAATTCCACTAAGCTATCTCTGACAAACAATTTCCGGTCAAATTTAGCTAAATTCGACTACGCGCTGTCAAATTTAATTAAATATGACCGAAAATTGGCGGTCAAATTTACCCGTTTTTGTTGTAGCACGCAATCAAAACTAAAACCGAAGAAACTACACAAATCTTCTTTATAGTCTTCGAAATTATCAGAGTTTGAGCCATCATCAGAGTTTGATGACTCATTATCAAACTTTGTGATTAGAGCCTTTCTTTTTGAGTGACTCCTCTTTACAACAACTTCCTTGGGTGCTTTCTCCTTAACCTTCAAGGTGATTGATTTAAACTTACCACCATGTATCTTGCTCCTTAGCTCTATATCAAGCTCATAAATTTCATCAACAGACATAATCATCGTCAACAAACCTATTTGTTTTAATTTTTTAAACTCAAATAATTTAATTCTTTATAAAATTTCTATCATGTTTCAGAATTCAAATAGATAAGGAGTAATACCAAAATACCGAAATTTGTTTATCATCATATATTTTTTAATTTAATCATTATTATTATACTACTACTCCCTCTGTCATTGTATACGTTTTTTTTTACTGCTCGACACGCTTTTTAAGACTCTTATAAAACATAGTTTTACAACTTTTTTTTCAGATTTTATTTTTTTGTATAAAAATATAAATGTTATACTTTTACAAAAAAAAGAAAATCTTAAAAGTAATTTACATAACTATATTATATTGAAGCATTAAAGTCCGTGCCGCGCCCCCGTCCCCCAATGTATACTATTGACTGGGACGGAGGGAGTATGAAAGACTTTTATATTGATTATAATTTTGTAATGTAATGATTATTCCACCGACAAAACTATATCACAAAACAAACTATTTCTTTTAATTTTGAAAATCAAATTATTTGATTTACAAACAACTCTGTACAATTTCCTATCATGTTTTAGAATTCAGATAAATATGAAGTTCATCTTGATATTATTAACATAATTCATATTAATACAAAATTTCATTCATTCACGGCCCTTTACAAGATTACGATAAAAACGAAATGATCGTGGTAATGATGACATGAATAGAAACTCAACTACAATGAAGTTACAACAATCGTCCATTTTGCACTATGTAGTAAATCTCAAATAATAAGCAAGTACCCATGTTTTTCACAAAATTTATTGGACACAATAAACAAAACAACAAACTTAGCTTGTATAAACAAAATAACCACATTTCATTTCATTTTGCTAAAGCGCCGCCTGACAAGAAATGGTAACTAGGAAGAACCCTAAATCTCAAAAATTATGTTCACCATCAGCAGAATTGATCGGGGGCAACGATAGCTTACTGGATCTTATCTTTCCCCGTCTCCCTGTCAGATCACTGACCCGATTCAAATCGGTATCAAAACAATGGTGTGCCCTTATCTCCGATGCCCACTTCGGCCGCCGCCACACTGTTGAAAACCCTAGTTCTCGCATCCCCTCTGGACTCTACTTATACAGGCCTGTCTGTTATCGGGATAATACAGTTCATTCAATCTCTGTTGATGAATTAGGGCGTAAAATTCCTTCTTGTTCAGATACAGTTGAAATACCTGATCATGCTCCAATTAAGTTGATGCGGATGGTATAGTCTTGTAATGGATTGTCTTTATTTAGATTCAATGCTCTTTATGCTCTTAATTTCTATTGTGTTCGTAATTTAGTTACAAATCAACTAAAGTTAGTACCTCTGCCCAAATTAAATGCTTAAAATTATAGTCATGTTGCTACTTGTTGTTTGGCGTTTGACCCTTTGGTATCACCCCATTTCAAAGTTATATGTGTGCAAGTGGTTATTTGTCCATCCCGACGCCGACTAGCGTCTAAATTTTTAAAATTCAGTTCAGAAACTGGTCAACGGGTAGATACCAGTGTTTCTGTGGTTGGAACTGGGCTGGAATTTGCCAGGGGTGAGTATTGCAATGGTGCATTTTATTGGATCCGGGTAAACAGGCTATCTTGCTATCGTTTTGATATCGATGCTGAGAAATTGACCCAAATCGCTTTGCCTCCACAGGCTCGTGGTTCACACTTCCGGCATTTTGGAGAATCTTGTGGACACTTGTACCTTGCAGGTGTCCGAGATAATACAGCAAAAATTTTGAATGTGTACGAGCTGAACCTGGTTAATATGAAGTGGAATATCAAGCACTGGGTTCATATTGATCGTCTGATATCTTCATTCCCACAGGTTAATGTGAATGGGGGAAATCAGATGTGTCACTCCACCCAATCGATATTAGGTGTTCTTAGGGGAGAACGGGATGAAGACTCAGCTCTTATTGCAAATGTTTTGGGCGCAGTTGTTTCGTATAATTTCAAGAGTAAGAAGGTTGAGGTGCTGCTATCTGAGCTCCAATGGAAGGATGATATTAGGAGTATTTCTGCTGGACCTCCATTTGTTCCTGCATATCCACTGATTGCAAGCCTACATCATTTGTAAGTATATTATTATATATAGTTTAGTGCTTAAAGTTTAGTTACAATATTTTTGTTTCAATGTATAATTAATTTAGCTGTTCTACTAATCTTGATTTGCATTTTATTATTGCGGTTTGTATACTCGAGTTTGTGTTGGGTGTGCATATGGGAATAGACATGTTAATATTCTTCCTTGATGTGTATGGTAATTTTAGGACGTGTAAGGCATTTCTTAACTCTGTATACTGGAAGGACCTAGACAAGGCAATACGCTGTACTGCACAGTTTAATGGAGTCAATCTTCCTTCTTTAAAAAAAACATTTATGTCGTCTTAAAACTGTTCATTCTATCAACAAATCAGTTAATTACAAGACAAGGGCAGCTGAAAAACACCGATGTGCTTAACATCCCCATTGGAACAACTACTACCGATGACAGAAAATTTAGTGACTGAATTATCATGCGATCTGATATATGCACACCTATTTTGTGGTCTCATATCTGGTCCATATATGAAGTAGCTGAATTTGCTACTTGTTTACTAAGTTTACTTATTACCTAATCTCATACACCAAAGATCTTAAGCGACCAATCCGGCGGAACATCACACAAACATGATGAAATTTTTAATTATTATAAATTTAAAAACTCTAATGTAATATCTTTTATACATAAAAGGAAAAAACATCAAAATATTAATTTTAGTAAATGTCTGATTTACATAAAATGAATTTCTAATAGCAGATACAATCTCCCCCTCAGCCAATCAAACCAGCCATCTCAACCATCAAAAACTTGAGTAAATCATCCTCAAGCTCCTAACTGAATATGAGGTCCTCTTTATAGTGTTTCCATTCCATTAAGCCCATGAGCAGCAGCACGGATATTGTAAATAACTGGCGTACTCCAAATATTGTGTACTGGTTCAACTGGAACAACTACAAGGGTGACTATGTGGCTTGTTACTTCGGATGGTAGGATATTCAAAGCCATCTAGATCAAAAGATCCACTGCAGACTAAGAAAACATAAAATATACTTTTCAGATATGAGAAGAATTGGAGAAAAACCAAACCCCTTCAAAGCCAAGATATATCCAGAGTTGGCTTCTCATATTACCGTCTTCCTCTCTATATGTCCATTTATAAAGTGGGGATCAGATATTATAAGATGAAAAGAGAAAAAAAGAAGTAAAATATCTACATGCTACGTACTTGCTTCTTAAACAATTCCATATGTGTCAACTTATATTTTTGAGGAATCTTGCTAAACTCTACTAGTTTTCTAGATGACGGTAAAGCCACAGATCCTGCATGTTTACAATATGTGGGTGGTCTTAATAGGATGTCACAAAACTAAGGAAGCATAAATATAAATTTTATGTCATTATTTTAACAATATACAACATCACGTCAAAAGCTTGGCATTGTATCAGCCAGAGAGTATCATAAATTCTGGAGTTCGATTTTGTAATTATCTTATATTACGGATATGGTAATTACAAAATTGAACTCCAGAATTTGAGATAACCACTTGCTGACACAATGTTAAGCCTTCAAGGAGATGGTGTATATGGTTATAACTACCTGATATCATCTAGGATCTTTTTAATAAATGGAAAGACTAAGGAAGCATAAGTATAAATTTCTAACTCCTATGTCGTCATTTTAACCATATACAATATCTCGTCAAAAGTTTGGCATTGATTCAGGAAAGTGAGTATCTCAAATTCTAGAGTTCGATTTTGTAACTACCTTATATTAGAGATAAGGTAATTACAAAATTGAACTCCAGAATTTCAGATAACCATTTGCTGACACAATGTTAAGCCTTCAAGGAGATGGCGTATATGGTAACTACCCAATATCATCTAAGATTTTTTTTCTAAATAAATGGCAAGACTAAGGAGCATAAGTACACATTTTTAACTCCTATCTCGTCATTTTAACTATATACAACATCTCGTCAAAAATTTGGCATTGAATCAGGAAGTGAGCATCTCAAATTCTGGAGTTCGATTTTGTAATTATCTTATATTAGAGATAAGGTAATTACAAAATTGAACTCCAGAATTTAAGATAACCATTTGCTGATACGATGTTAAGCCTTGAAGGAGATAGCGTATATCGTAACTACCCGATATCATCTAGGATTTATTTTAATAAATGACAAGACTAAGGAAGCATAAGTAAAATATTTATGTCATTATTTAACAATATACAGCATCACCTCAAAAGCTTGACATTGTATTAGCTAGTGAGTATCATAAGTTCTGGAGTTCGATTTTGTAATTACCTTATATTACCGATATGGTAATTACAAAATTGAACTCCAGAATTTAAGATAACCACTTGCTGACACAATGTTAAGCCTTCAAGGAGATGGTGTATATGGTAGCTACCCGATATCATCTAGAATTTTTCTAATAAATAGAAAGACTAAAGAAGCATAAGTACAAATGTTTAACTCCTATATCGTCATTTTAATCATATACAATATCTGGTCAAAAGTTTGGCATTGAATCAGGAAGTGAGTATCTCAAATTCTAGAGTTCGATTTTGTAATTACCTTATATTGGAGATAAGGTAATTACAAAATTGAACTCCAGAATTTAGGATAACCATTTGCTGACACAATGTTAAGCCTTCAGGGAGATCGCGTATATGGTAATTACTATCCGATATCATCTAGGATTTTTTTTTAATAAATGGTAAAACTAAGGAAGCATAAGTACAAATTTCTAACCCCTATATCGTCATTGTAACCCAACCCTAACATAGGCTCGAAAAACTAATTACTCGATCCCAATTGGTCTTCTTTCTCATAACTCACAAATACATTATAAGATTTCTTAGATATAGATTAATAGATCTATAATTTTAGTACAAGTGTCATAAAATAGAATAACTGGATTGTTATATATATTGCAATTTTATCAAAAAGTTTCATTCAAATCTATACAAAATAGTTTACGGTAAAAGTACATTGCAAACTATATCTTATCGGAATTGCTTTTTTTTTTTAAGGTCGTTTTTCTACTACAAGAAATTGCAAAAAAAATAAAATTATGAGGAACGCAAATTAATTATAGATCGCAAATAAGAAAATAAAAGCCATATATATCAATGTGATAGATTTTTACCTATGCAAAGAAAATCATCGCAATGTGGCTTTGAGCTTTACGATTCATGATTGTATGCACCTTTAACAATATTGTAGGATGTAGTAGATATGTCAGTTTTTCTTGATCTCTTCTTCTTTGGGCTACAATTCTCACAGTAGGAGCCAGTTGCCTATGTTGAGGAGTGGTGCCCAAAACTCAAGGCAATTAATTGGATCCAAAAGGTCCAATTGTATAACTCTGAAAACACGACATATATATATATATATACATACATACATATATATATATATATATTACCTTTATGTACAATATTTATCTGGTATAACAAGAATCTATATACTTATCCCATGGATCATTCCTTAGTTAGACCTTGAATATAGAATATAGGAAGAGAAATAGAGAAAATACGAAAACAAGAAGAACTCCTACTCTGTTGTAGTCCTAGCAGATTTCCATAACAAATGCCTCAAAGCAATGCCTTTATCATCCTTGTGCATATTCTCATATAAATGCATAACTCCGAATATGTGTTCTGCATTAGGAAATACAAACTCCAATAATGCATTAATCAGACCATGTATTGATTATATGCGAGATCAGTCCAATTACAACCAAGTAATCACATTTATGTAAAATACCATTAAATGCCAAAAGGCACAGACAATATCCTTAGATGACTATCAGTATTTGCAGAACGCTTACCAGCTTTGTTGGTCTATTAGTTAGGGAAAATTTTGCAACAAAGTGCTCCATATATAACAATAACAGCATCTAAACCACCAATCATAATCAGGCTAGCCAAATGGACTGGAAAACATATTAAGTTGTGGATTCCCAACTGAAGTATGTTGGAATGGGAACTGGTTGCCTCTTGCTTTTCCTGTGATGCTAGCATACACTACTACAAAAACTGGCTTAGACATCGGCTAAAAACCGATGTCTATTGAAAACAGGACCGATGTCTTCGCATGTGATGTAAAAGGTAGGGGTCTTAGACATCGGTTTTTAACTGATGTCTACCACCACCTTTCACAACAGTTTTTGACCGATGTATATTTGCCTAATTTACATCAGCTGCTTTCAAATGGCTGATGTTTATGTTTGTCTTTTACATCAGTTTCTTAATATAACTGATGTATTTGTATTCAAACATACATCAGTTTAGTTTAAAACTGTAATCTTTTTTCATATTTGACATCAGTTTTTTTTAAATCCATTGTCTTTCTATAGTTTAGACATCAGTTTTCTTATATTTCTGATTTAGTTCATTGTTTGTTACATCAATTTTTTAACATATTGATGATGTCACATACTATTTTTAACATCGATTTTTCAGAACAATGATGTAATTTTAGTTTTTTTAGTCCCTGTTCCACCTGCTTATATAACATGCCCAAATGTAATAATTAAAATGTCAAAACAAATCAAATTCCAAATCAACAACTAACACCAATAGCTACACCAAACATATTTGCATTCAAGCCACCAACTAATTACATAATCCATGTACTTGTACATCGAATGTCAAAGATACCAAAAGCAATACTGTTTCATAAGTCATTGCAACTACACATTAAGTTCATTATACTCCCAAAATCAGCAGTGATAAATGAAACCTAAAGTCATTATATTCCCAAAGTCATTGCAACTATAATTATTGGACAAAGTTCTTTCAATTGTCCATCTGTCCATGTAAAAATATATAGGAAAAAACACATGCTTCTGGCAATTAAGCCCTAAATTTTGGAGTATGCACAAACTTCAGGCAGACCGCAAGTCCCCCAATTGTGTGGTTATGAGGACCACCCTGTAAAAATGATTCACTAACTTTAAATTTGCTTTGGAGAATAATATCAAATTGGAATCATATAATCAAGCAAAGTCATTCATGGTAATAGAGCAAGAACAGAGAATTACCTGTAAACCTTAAAAAAACGTATTGTTGATAGAAGATTCTAAATAAACACCAAGAACAAGGTTCTTTTTGAAGAAAAAAATACCACATGTTTCACCAGGCAACTAAGAAAGTAAAATGATTTGGTTACTTGCAAGGTTTTTAAACTACTTGAATTGAAGGTAAGTCTTAGTCTCGATATTTTTGCATCAAAATCAGGTTACAACTAAGATTTTATATATATAAGCAACTTACCCATGAGAAAGTGTGCTTGTTAGATGTCTCATGCTTTCCTGTTAACCTTCTTTCATTACCATCTTATCGTATTCATTTGGTGTTGTGGTATATATAAAGTATTGAAAAGTTCATACAAAAATTAAGCTAAGAATATTCAAGATGGATCAATATCTTAAACATATAATCAAAATTCATATTGAGAAGTCAAACAGATTTCTATTCGTATTCATTTGCACCTGCACCGTTCCAATCACCCTGGGAAGTCAAACAGATTTCTATTCGTGTTCCTCTCCTAAATTTAACTTTGCACAAGTTCCTGGAGAAAACCACAAATCAGCCTCATATCTTCCACCTGGCAAACAAAAAATACCGACATTAAACACTTAATATATACCGACATTAAACACTTAACAAAGTCTCCACGGTGTATACTCCAAATTTGACCGAAGAACGACTAGAAAAAGCTAAAATATTGCAGACATCAATCTTACCAACAAGAACTATATGTAGTTCAAAAGATGACAAAGAAGTTCTTAAAATGTTGTTCAAAAAAATGTTCATACCAATGGGCTCATCTGTCTTCAGTGACCACAACCATTCAAACAGAGCAGAAGCAATACGGGAGACAACTTGGCCAACAAGCTGATGAGAACCCGGCAAATAGAATAAGTAAAATCATAAATACCATCCGATGATTAAACATTATTCTTGTTCCACTCTATAGCCAACTAAGTGTGTTTATACAAGAAAATATGAACTCTGCAGTTCATATAAACAGCTAACAAGTAGTCAATAAGCCAACTTACACAAAACCCACATCAAAAAATCGAATACACTACAAACCCAAAACATAAACATACAAAAAAGCATGAATTTCAAGAATTTAAAAGATAAAAAAGCAGAAAACAAACCAGTTCAGCACTGATATTCTTGTTCCCACTCGCGAATGTCTTCAATTAGGGCAGGATTTGAAGTGAGAATTGATAAGAACCCTAAAACCCAATTGAACCAATCAAACTCTTAAACCCAATCGAACTAATCTGCAATTTGCGTTTCTCCGAAATGAGTTCTATCTACTAATTTATTCAAGTTTCTTCTTCGAGCTGTGTCTCCGATAGAACAAATTAGGGGTTACCCAATCGAACCCTAACTACTATTTGAATGTCGGAGCTTGAAATAGAGGGTGTGAGCGAGACCAGATAGGGAGAGCAGAGATGGGAAGAGAAAGAGACGAGAGAGTCGAGAGAGAGAGAGTGTCGAGAGACATAGTCGAGAATGAAAAGAAGAAACGGGGGAAATAACATTTTGGTGAAGGTGGGATATAAAATTTTGGTAAAGGGGGAATATTTGTGTAATAAGAGGAAATATTCTGTGGGGAATCTTGTTTGTAAAACAATTGGCTAAGGGGGGAAAAGCAGCGGGGGAGCTCGGTCAATTTTTTTAAAAACAGGTTTTACACATCGGTTTTGCACTTAGGCGATGTCTAGATTTTTAATAGAAATCGGTTTCAAAATATTCGATGTAAAATAGGGTTTTAACATCGGTGGTTTTTCTAACAGATGTCTAAAATGTGATGTCTAATCCTGTTTTTCTAGTAGTGATAGCTAGAAAATCATCCATAGATGTCTGAGAATGCATGCAGTTAACCAAATTTTATGGATATTTTATACAGACTGGATATTACTAAGATATCATAGTATGATATTATAAGTTAGTTAAACAAATAGTGAAACCATCTTTACAGAGAATTGTGGATTCCCTCCTGCTACGTTTTCCCGTCTCAAAGAGAATTGCAACCTGAATATCTCCCACCAGTCCTTTATGAAACCTGTCTCTGCATCCAGCACAAAGTAAAATTTGAAAACATCTGAAATTAATTACCAAAATATATTTAGGGAGACCATCTATGATGGAGAATATGTTTTAACCCGTTAGAAATATAAGAATACTCAAGAGTAAAACAATCAAAAATCCCCTTAAACACGAGTTCGACAAATATTATACACCTACAACATCTTCTTTTCTGAATTTTTTTCAACATTGATGCCTTTAGTTGCTTATGTCATATATAGAACAGTAATTCGGCCACCTTTTCTGGCCAATCAATTCGTAATTTGGGACCTTTAAAACAAAAAGCCTGATTTGAAGGGCGCACAGTCCCAATTGAAAAAACGTCAAGTAATTTCGAGACTCTCTCTCCAAAATGTAAAAAGTTGCAAGTTTTTGTTCATAGATTGGGGATGCCAACACATAATGTAAAAAACAAGTAATTTACATGTAGCCATGCAAGTACCATATAAACATATAAGATTCTGAGTCCAACAGTTAACAATTACTATAATAGCACAAGAAAGCTTACACGATACAGGCTTCGAGCTCTGACTCTGATGGGAAAAATTTCTTATATGAAATGTATTCAGCCGCCGCTGCAGATGGTTTCAACCCTAATTTTTTGTGTGAAATGGATAGGGCGCGGTCATATTTTAAGAGATTACTAGCTTGGGCCGTGCAGGGCCGGCTCAACTAAATTTGAGGCCCTAAGCAGACTTGAAAATGAGGCCTTTTTATATAAAAAATATTTTTTATTTAAAACCGTATATATTTTAGATTATTATAAATTAATTACGCACAAAAATTTATATACCATTTTATATGTTGTTTTTTATTTATTATTAGGTTTATTTGTACATTAATGTTACATTTAAATTAATTAAACATTAGAAAAGTACTATAACATAAAAAGTAGAAATCATATAATTTATAATAATGTAAAACTTGGGAAAAATAAATATTATATATTTTAGATGATAAATCTTATTACATTTATTAAGTACTTAATACACATGCGACTAAAAAATTTAAAATCATTTGATTCATTTAATTCTCACTTTTTAAGTTAATCTTATTTATATTTATTAATATTTCATATTATATATATATATATATATATATATATATTATCTTTTTAAAGTTCACTGGTTCATATTTGTTTTAGATATTTTGTTTTTTTCATATTTACGAACAAAAATTTAAATATTATTATTTCAATATATATACTTTCATAAAATTTTGAGGCCCTTTTCAGGTTGGGGGCCTAAGCGACCCCTTAGATGGCCTTAGTGTTGAGCCGGCCCTGGGGCCGTGCCAAGCACATTTTTAAATAATTTTTATGATTTTGTACTTTTTTTATTCTGAATAAAAATTTGGTGTTTAAATTTTTATACAAAAAAAAATTAAAAATAAGTTGTAGAACTATGTTTTATATGCGCCTTAAAATGCGTGTCGAGCAGTGTGAAAAAACTGTAAATAAATGAGGGGGACAGAGGGAGTATTATTTATTATAATTATATTTTTTTTATTGAATTATATTATTATCCTCTTAATATACTTATATACACTATAGTTATTTAGATATAAAACTTTATATATACATTTGATCTTATCTTGATTTTTGAATTTTTTTTTTAAAAAGTCTCAAATACATGTTATGATATGTATTTATTTCACAATGATATATTTTATTTTAGTAAAATCAGTATGTTGTTTTGATTTTCAAAGAGATTGAAAAAAAATATTGCAATTGACTTTAGGGTATCTTATGTATAGTAAAATTGAAATTTTTTAATTTATAATTATTTTGGAAGTCTAATCGGTAAATTTTCTGTGTGAGGCTAGTTAGAATTATGATATGTATTAATTTAAAAAAGATATTTTATTTTAATAGAATTATTGTGTTATTTATGATTTCCAAAAGAGATAAAAAAATATTTTACAATTGATTTGTCGGGTATTTAATTGTTCATAAAATTTCTTCTTAATTAATTTTATGATTTATAAGAAGTCTAAAACAACACATATTTACATTTTATTAATTTGAAATTTTTAAATGATGTGTGAAATTTTTATCATGCTCCACTGTTTTTTTGTAAAGATGATTATATAGGTACTTGTTTAAGCCCCGGTTGTGCTGACATGAATATCGATAATAAGTATATAAGAAGTCCATATAATTTACATATATTTTATCCATACATGTATTTTCTTGAAACAAGTTTTGGTGATCATGGTGTGAATAATCAATGTCTCTTGATCTCAACTCCAGCGTTAACAAGGTCGCAACTTTACTCTTCCTCTCTAACCAACCATGCTCTCTTCTCCTCTTTTGGTCTATAAAAAGATCATTTCTTGATCCATTTTGAAACCATGCATGCTCAATTTCACGTTCATGGGAGCTAGCTTAAAGAGTCTGCTCGAGAACAAGGCATACTAAGAGAATGATAGGCGCCACAAATAACCAACCAATTTTTTCCTAATTAAGTTTTGGCGGTACTTATTATAAGAGTGTTTGATCCATGTTTGAAAGCATAAGTACATATGGTAATTTCATTACGTTCACCAAAACTGTAAAATAGTACTCGAGTTTAACATGTGTCAAGATACAAAAGGGATTTGCACTGGTGATAAATCATACAGCTGTGAAACCTATCCAATTTTAAGTGTTAAAAAGAGAGATCCTAATTTTGAAATATTTATGAAAGATTTCAATTGATAAACCGCCATCCAGAATTGAGAGTGCATAATATGCGAACCTGGGCCATTTGAATTACTTTTCTGCAGATTTAAAAAGAGTATTTGAATGAGAGCATGATTGGATAGCCCACGTAGTTAAGTGTTTATCCTCCGTTGTCTCATGTCCTGGGCTCGACTTTGGCTCATCTCGAGAATATATGGTCGTCCTCACCAGCTTCAGCATGGTTAAGCCCTTGTGTTGCTAATGTATGGCTGTCGACTATTAGTTACCCTCCTCATCAATTGATAGTTTAATTAACTGTGACCAACCTTGGCACATCAGTTTGCACATAGCTTTGACTTGCAGTATAGATTAATAATGTCAGTGCCCCATCTGGTATATTTACAGGTGGGATTATGACAGGAACAAAAAGGTCATTACAATTTTTATTTAAAATGTAGCCGGAAATTTGAATTTGACGAAAAAAATTGGAGGTGAAAAATCAGAGCTAAAAATGGCCGATTGAAGTCAAATTAGGCAGTCAAATTTAAGAAGTCATATTTAACCGGTCATATTTAAGCAGTCACATTTAATTAAATATGACCGAAAATGTTAAATTCCACTAAGCTATCTCTGACAAACAATTTCCGGTCAAATTTAGCTAAATTCGACTACGCGCTGTCAAATTTAATTAAATATGACCGAAAATTGGCGGTCAAATTTACCCGTTTTTGTTGTAGCACGCAATCAAAACTAAAACCGAAGAAACTACACAAATCTTCTTTATAGTCTTCGAAATTATCAGAGTTTGAGCCATCATCAGAGTTTGATGACTCATTATCAAACTTTGTGATTAGAGCCTTTCTTTTTGAGTGACTCCTCTTTACAACAACTTCCTTGGGTGCTTTCTCCTTAACCTTCAAGGTGATTGATTTAAACTTACCACCATGTATCTTGCTCCTTAGCTCTATATCAATTCATAAATTTCATCAACAGACATAATCATCGTCAACAAACCTATTTGTTTTAATTTTTTAAACTCAAATAATTTAATTCTTTATAAAATTTCTATCATGTTTCAGAATTCAAATAGATAAGGAGTAATACCAAAATACCGAAATTTGTTTATCATCATATATTTTTTAATTTAATCATTATTATTATACTACTACTCCCTCTGTCCCAGTCAATTATATACGTTTTTTTTTCACTGCTCGACACGCTTTTTAAGACTCTTATAAAACATAGTTTTACAACTTTTTTTTCAGATTTTCTTTTTTTGTATAAAAATATAAATGTTATACTTTTACAAAAAAAAGAAAATCTTAAAAATAATTTACATAACTATATTATATTGAAGCATTAAAGTCCGTGCCGCGCCCCTGTCCCCCAATGTATACTATTGACTGGGACGGAGGGAGTATGAAAGACTTTTATATTGATTATAATTTTGTAATGTAATGATTATTCCACCGACAAAACTATATCACAAAACAAACTATTTCTTTTAATTTTTGAAAATCAAATTATTTGATTTACAAACAACTCTGTACAATTTCCTATCATGTTTTAGAATTCAGATAAATATGAAGTTCATCTTGATATTATTAACATAATTCATATTAATACAAAATTTCATTCATTCACGGCCCTTTACAAGATTACGATAAAAACGAAATGATCGTGGTAATGATGACATGAATAGAAACTCAACTACAATGAAGTTACAACAATCGTCCATTTTGCACTATGTAGTAAATCTCAAATAATAAGCAAGTACCCATGTTTTTCACAAAATTTATTGGACACAATAAACAAAACAACAAACTTAGCTTGTATAAACAAAATAACCACATTTCATTTCATTTTGCTAAAGCGCCGCCTGACAAGAAATGGTAACTAGGAAGAACCCTAAATCTCAAAAATTATGTTCACCATCAGCAGAATTGATCGGGGGCAACGATAGCTTACTGGATCTTATCTTTCCCCGTCTCCCTGTCAGATCACTGACCCGATTCAAATCGGTATCAAAACAATGGTGTGCCCTTATCTCCGATGCCCACTTCGGCCGCCGCCACACTGTTGAAAACCCTAGTTCTCGCATCCCCTCTGGACTCTACTTATACAGGCCTGTCTGTTATCGGGATAATACAGTTCATTCAATCTCTGTTGATGAATTAGGGCGTAAAATTCCTTCTTGTTCAGATACAGTTGAAATACCTGATCATGCTCCAATTAAGTTGATGCGGATGGTATAGTCTTGTAATGGATTGTCTTTATTTAGATTCAATGCTCTTTATGCTCTTAATTTCTATTGTGTTCGTAATTTAGTTACAAATCAACTAAAGTTAGTACCTCTGCCCAAATTAAATGCTTAAAATTATAGTCATGTTGCTACTTGTTGTTTGGCGTTTGACCCTTTGGTATCACCCCATTTCAAAGTTATATGTGTGCAAGTGGTTATTTGTCCATCCCGACGCCGACTAGCGTCTAAATTTTTAAAATTCAGTTCAGAAACTGGTCAACGGGTAGATACCAGTGTTTCTGTGGTTGGAACTGGGCTGGAATTTGCCAGGGGTGAGTATTGCAATGGTGCATTTTATTGGATCCGGGTAAACAGGCTATCTTGCTATCGTTTTGATATCGATGCTGAGAAATTGACCCAAATCGCTTTGCCTCCACAGGCTCGTGGTTCACACTTCCGGCATTTTGGAGAATCTTGTGGACACTTGTACCTTGCAGGTGTCCGAGATAATACAGCAAAAATTTTGAATGTGTACGAGCTGAACCTGGTTAATATGAAGTGGAATATCAAGCACTGGGTTCATATTGATCGTCTGATATCTTCATTCCCACAGGTTAATGTGAATGGGGGAAATCAGATGTGTCACTCCACCCAATCGATATTAGGTGTTCTTAGGGGAGAACGGGATGAAGACTCAGCTCTTATTGCAAATGTTTTGGGCACAGTTGTTTCGTATAATTTCAAGAGTAAGAAGGTTGAGGTGCTGCTATCTGAGCTCCAATGGAAGGATGATATTAGGAGTATTTCTGCTGGACCTCCATTTGTTCCTGCATATCCACTGATTGCAAGCCTACATCATTTGTAAGTATATTATTATATATAGTTTAGTGCTTAAAGTTTAGTTACAATATTTTTGTTTCAATGTATAATTAATTTAGCTGTTCTACTAATCTTGATTTGCATTTTATTATTGCGGTTTGTATACTCGAGTTTGTGTTGGGTGTGCATATGGGAATAGACATGTTAATATTCTTCCTTGATGTGTATGGTAATTTTAGGACGTGTAAGGCATTTCTTAACTCTGTATACTGGAAGGACCTAGACAAGGCAATACGCTGTACTGCACAGTTTAATGGAGTCAATCTTCCTTCTTTAAAAAAAACATTTATGTCGTCTTAAAACTGTTCATTCTATCAACAATTCAGTTAATTACAAGACAAGGGCAGCTGAAAAACACCGATGTGCTTAACATCCCCATTGGAACAACTACTACCGATGACAGAAAATTTAGTGACTGAATTATCATGCGATCTGATATATGCACACCTATTTTGTGGTCTCATATCTGGTCCATATATGAAGTAGCTGAATTTGCTACTTGTTTACTAAGTTTACTTATTACCTAATATATCTGTTGATCAGCAATTCAGCATAGTCGATCTGCTAGGTTTATTTGTTAGTAAAGATTCTTCCCTTAATGGTAAACGTGGGATGGTTATTTCTAGCGACTCATTTTACCTTTGTACTTGTGTGGTAAAATATGTTGCCCAATGTTATCTGTTCTGTGAATCAAATCCGAGTTTCTCTTTTCGTATTTTCTGTATTATTGACTATTATTAGTTTTGCTGCTTTTTCACAGGGAATAGAGGATATAAGTTGAAATCCGGTGCTCTCAACTATGTTTCTAAAGAGTAGAAGCAATAGAAAGTAATGGGGATGCTTTCAAGAAAAATGTTCGCCTCTTAGGAAAACATTAGTCTCAACTTCCTTTTGCTGAATATTTTAATGGCCGTTTCTGCAACATTTCCCTCAATGTGGTTTGAAAATTTATATTATTTCTGCATTATATGCAGTGTACCAATAGAGGCTTGAATGTCTTTTTAATGTTCATTTTGGGATGAGTTTAATATTGAAATTTATGTTTAAATAGTCGGATTTCATTTTCTCTAATTCCATTTTTGTGTTGTGACCTAAATATTAGGGATTAAAATTCACATTGTGGTTCTGTTATATATATATTCGCCGAAGCTCGGTCGAATTAAAAACTGCAACCCACTAGCTAAGACGAGGACGGAAACTTCGTGGATGTCGTTACATTCAACTGGGAATAGTGGAATATACATCTATAGAATTTAAGTATTTGGCGGAAATTTTACTACCTTTTTAGAAATGATAAGTTCAAATTCGTTTTAAGTAATTTCAACGATAGATGGTAGAAAATAATAAAGGCGACTCATATGGGTAGAATATAATATATTTAAAAACTTTTTGTCACTTCATATAAATGTATATTGTTTCAGTCGTAATGAATATATGAGATAGTAATCCTCTAATTAGAGATAAATACTGACTATATTCTTAAACTAGTAATTATTCGGCCCACTGTTATGAGATCAGCACATCACCTAATTGTGATCGTATAGAAGATGAAACAACTCGATTTTCATTTTAGAAGTCACATTTCTAGCCTGTTGGACTGTCAAGCCAAACTCTAATGATAAATGGAATGGAATAGAATAGACTTAGTGAATATTAAAAAAAATGGAGTGGATATAATTTTGTATGATGAGATTTCACATAACTCGTGTAATTTAATTTGACGGAAAAATTCTGACAAAATTAGTTATTTTCGACAATCGAACATGCTATTTTTGACAGAATCAAAATTAAGGGCGTCGAAATTAGCCATACTATCGGATATAGGTATTTTCGGCAGTTTAATTTCAACAGTTTATTGTCGAAATTAAATCACCCGAACATTTGACTTAAAATTTTAAATTTTGGGCAAAAATTCAAACTAATAGCCAAATTTTTTGAATATTTAAATTTTCTCACTCATCTAAATATTTTCGATAATATATCGTTAAACTCATTACCTTTAACAATAATTTAAATTTTGACTTTTCCCGCCTTTTTTTCTAAATTTGACAACATTCTCTCAAAAATATTAAACCATATCCTGTCAAAAATGGTCCTTTAGGTTCTACAACTTCTGTCGAAATATTAAACTATATCCCGTAAAATATGGTGCATTAATTTCTACAACATTGGTCAAAAATAATAGCATAAACTAGAAAAAGATAGAAAATTTTACAAAAACCGCTTAATAAACCCAGCAAGCATCCATCACAATTAAGTCGCTTAATTGTGGAATTCAGTCGAAATTATAATTTCGACAGTTTTTCGTCGAATTAATTCCAAACATTTTCACATTTTTCGATGATCAATTTATTTAAATTTGATCAAATGCGGTCAAATTTAACTAAATTCGACTGGAATATACAGTCAGTCATAACTTAGTGAACTTTAGCTTCTCCGATCAAAATTAGCTAAATTTGACCGATTACGTTTGACCGTTTTCTATCACTTCTGACTATTGTTTTCAAATTTTAAATTTTCCTGAAAATTCAAATCTCCCGCCTTTTTTTAATTTAATTTGACCATATCGGTGAATTTTATTTTATTGACTACTTGTGTTTAGGCATATTTATAAATTTAACCACTAATTTTAATTAGTCAATTTTATAATTTCGACTGATATTTGTAGTCAAATTTATAATTTTGACTGATTTCGGGTAGTCAAGTTTATATATTTGACTGTTTTCGTTCAAATATAATAAGTTGAATGCGACCGAAAATAGCCAAATTTATTAAGAATATTACCAAAAAAATTATGCCATGATCCAATTGTATATATATATGCTACTATCCCATCTCTAACCAAATCAAAATAACCCAATCCAACATCTAATCGCAATAACCCTATCAAAATATACTTTAATTTACAATCTGATGTAAACATAAATTAGATAAACGTTTATAAACAAACTTGATTATACACCATTCTAATAAGTGATAGTAAAAGTTTTACGCTGCAAAATTAATCACTACAACAGTTAGAAATTAATTCACGAAGGTTAGGCTAACGACTTACAACATTATATGCACATTTATACTTGTGCATCTTAGTCTTAAAAGTCAAAATGAGTTTCAAAAAGTTAGCCTCAAAAGAGGAGTTCGTCCCTCATAAACCTTGTAGCTATTACAAGGGATATTGCTCTCCTTCTTCGTCTAGGTCTTCATCATCACCATGGTATCTCGAGATGGAGCTACTGTTTGGGTCAAGCCTAAGCAAAACTTAGTTAAGGTATCAGTGGATGCTGCTGTGTTTGAAGATCGAGGTGGAGTTGGTTTTGGTTTCGTAGCTAGAAATTCTGATGGTGAGTTGATTGAAGCCAGGGCTGTGGTTCACCCTCATTTGGTTGCACCAGTAGTAGCAGAAGCCATGGCTTTTAAAGAAGCATTGAGCTGGATGGATGCACGAGGTTGGCATGAAGCTATTATAGAATCCGATTGCTGACCCATGGTTCAAGCTGTCAGAAGCAAAGGTCCCATGAGATCATACTTCGGCTTGATTATTGAGGAGTGCCGGAGACTTCTACAATGGTTAAACAAAATCACTTTGTTTTTTGTCAAACAATATGCTAATATGGTGGACCATCAAGTAGCTAGGGAATCATATTTTCTCTCAGGTCGTATTATCGATAGGAGTTCTGTTCCTATATCGATTCAAAATTGTATTGCTTTGGATTTGATTTCGTAATAATATTCCAAGATTTTTGTCAAAAAAAATGGGACCAAAAAGACGAAATACCCGTATAAACTATATAGATCAATGGAATACTATTCTTCACCGTAACAAAATATCACGGTCTTATTCATGAAAATAGTCTTAAAAGGCATTTATTTAGTCACACATGACAAATTAAATCAATGACACTATAAAAGATAACTTGACGATTAAATTTTTCTGATATATGCAATGAGACGAAAATAAGCGTGCAACAATAATAAGAATATAATTATGGAATTTCAAATCTTTTGTCTTGATTAAGTACCTATACATATAAATGGTCTCCACCCTAATTTCAACACCAAAATAGCTATTAAGATATTTATTAATGCATGTTATAAAGCTGATTACAATATGAAAAAATCATTTGACCAAACACTTCGATCTAACACTCTCATCAAACACTTGTGATTCTTTACGCACACGACCTTTTTTCCAAGAATAATATACCAGTAGGCCAATTAAATTTTTTTTAAAAAAAAAATTATCCTTCCAAAATAGGTGATGTAAACAATATGTATGCTACAAGTTATATATATATATATATATATATATATATATATATATATATGCAAATAATTTCAAAACATTTAATATGCAAGAGTGGAGAAATATACATGATATAAAGATAGGATTGGTTTGAAAAACCACTATGTTATATTGTTCAAAAGCCACCCAAGATTTCTATTTGAAATTCATTTCATTTAGGTAGTTAATTGAGTAAAAACAGGGTGATATAAAATACTTTTATTCATACAATTTATTTCTATATATAAGATATTGATAGTATTTAATCCTATAAAAGCTAGAACAACCTTGAACCGGTTTTTCTAGAAGGATCTTTCACTTGGAGTTGAAATCTTTCACAAAACAGCTGAGAAGACCTGTTCCTACTTTCTCCTTCCATCCCGTCTTATCCTAATTGTAGCTTGTGAAAACCTGGTTAATAAGTTCTTTAGTCAGCGTCCCCAAGAGATTAACATCACTCACTCTGTCTCAAGTATTACTAGCTTGTGCTCATCATTAAAACACGTCCATAGACCTAGGAAAGTGCACAAATGTAGTAGTTTTTTTTGTTTCTTTGATGTGATCACGTGAGTAGGAATTAAGCTTTAATTAACCACATTCTTAATCACACATAAATCTAAGATATGCAAAGCTCAATATACTATATGAAAATAAATCATATAAATCACATAAATGGGTCAATATAATATAATATATGAAAATGCCGACACCTAGTGTATATGTTTTTGCATCGATTTCGCAAAATACGGACACCTATTGTATATGTTTTTGCATTGGTCTACCAAAATGTCAATGCCTAGTGTCTGTGTTATATGTTTCACCTTTTGGATAACCGACACCTAAAACTTTTTTTCAAAATAAATAATTTATTTTCTTGATATCCCTGCTGCATAGAAAATCTCATACACCAAAGATCTTAAGCGACCAATCCGGCGGAACATCACACAAACATGATGAAATTTTTAATTATTATAAATTTAAAAACTCTAATGTAATATCTTTTATACATAAAAGGAAAAAACATCAAAACATTAATTTTAGTAAATGTCTGATTTACATAAAATGAATTTCTAATAGCAGATACAATCTCCCCCTCAGCCAATCAAACCAGCCATCTCAACCATCAAAAACTTGAGTAAATCATCCTCAAGCTCCTAACTGAATATGAGGTCCTCTTTATAGCTAGTGTTTCCATTCCATTAAGCCCATGAGCAGCAGCACGGATATTGTAAATAACTGGCGTACTCCAAATATTGTGTACTGGTTCAACTGGAACAACTAAAAGGGTGACTATGTGGCTTGTTACTTCGGACGGTAGGATATTCAAAGCCATCTAGATCAAAAGATCCACTGCAGACTAATAAAACATAAAATATACTTTTCAGATATGAGAAGAATTGGAGAAAAACCAAACCCCTTCAAAGCCAAGATATATCCAGAGTTGGCTTCTCATATTACCGTCTTCCTCTCTATATGTCCATTTATAAAGTGGGGATCAGATATTATAAGATGAAAAGAGAAAAAAAGAAGTAAAATATCTACATGCTACGTACTTGCTTCTTAAACAATTCCATATGTGTCAACTTATATTTTTGAGGAATCTTGCTAAACTCTACTAGTTTTCTAGATGACGGTAAAGCCACAGATCCTGCATGTTTACAATATGTGGGTGGTCTTAATAGGATGTCACAAAACTAAGGAAGCATAAATATAAATTTTATGTCATTATTTTAACAATATACAACATCACGTCAAAAGCTTGGCATTGTATCAGCCAGAGAGTATCATAAATTCTGGAGTTCGATTTTGTAATTATCTTATATTACGGATATGGTAATTACAAAATTGAACTCCAGAATTTGAGATAACCACTTGCTGACACAATGTTAAGCCTTCAAGGAGATGGTGTATATGGTTATAACTACCTGATATCATCTAGGATCTTTTTAATAAATGGAAAGACTAAGGAAGCATAAGTATAAATTTCTAACTCCTATGTCGTCATTTTAACCATATACAATATCTCGTCAAAAGTTTGGCATTGATTCAGGAAAGTGAGTATCTCAAATTCTAGAGTTCGATTTTGTAACTACCTTATATTAGAGATATGGTAATTACAAAATTGAACTCCAGAATTTCAGATAACCATTTGCTGACACAATGTTAAGCCTTCAAGGAGATGGCGTATATGGTAACTACCCAACATCATCTAAGATTTTTTTTCTAAATAAATGGCAAGACTAAGGAGCATAAGTACACATTTTTAACTCCTATGTCGTCATTTTAACTATATACAACATCTCGTCAAAAATTTGGCATTGAATCAGGAAGTGAGCATCTCAAATTCTGGAGTTCGATTTTGTAATTATCTTATATTAGAGATAAGGTAATTACAAAATTGAACTCCAGAATTTAAGATAACCATTTGCTGATACGATGTTAAGCCTTGAAGGAGATAGCGTATATCGTAACTACCCGATATCATCTAGGATTTATTTTAATAAATGACAAGACTAAGGAAGCATAAGTAAAATATTTATGTCATTATTTAACAATATACAGCATCACGTCAAAAGCTTGACATTGTATTAGCTAGTGAGTATCATAAGTTCTGGAGTTCGATTTTGTAATTACCTTATATTACTGATATGGTAATTACAAAATTGAACTCCAGAATTTAAGATAACCACTTGCTGACACAATGTTAAGCCTTCAAGGAGATGGTGTATATGGTAGCTACCCGATATCATCTAGAATTTTTCTAATAAATAGAAAGACTAAAGAAGCATAAGTACAAATGTTTAACTCCTATATCGTCATTTTAATCATATACAATATCTCGTCAAAAGTTTGGCATTGAATCAGGAAGTGAGTATCTCAAATTCTAGAGTTCGATTTTGTAATTACCTTATATTGGAGATAAGGTAATTACAAAATTGAACTCCAGAATTTAGGATAACCATTTGCTGACACAATGTTAAGCCTTCAGGGAGATCGCGTATATGGTAATTACTATCCGATATCATCTAGGATTTTTTTTAATAAATGGTAAAACTAAGGAAGCATAAGTACAAATTTCTAACCCCTATATCGTCATTGTAACCCAACCCTAACATAGGCTCGAAAAACTAATTACTCGATCCCAATTGGTCTTCTTTCTCATAACTCACAAATACATTATAAGATTTCTTAGATATAGATTAATAGATCTATAATTTTAGTACAAGTGTCATAAAATAGAATAACTGGATTGTTATATATATTGCAATTTTATCAAAAAGTTTCATTCAAATCTATACAAAATAGTTTACGGTAAAAGTACATTGCAAACTATATCTTATCGGAATTGCTTTTTTTCTTCTAAGGTCGTTTTTCTACTACAAGAAATTGCAAAAAAAATAAAATTATGAGGAACGCAAATTAATTATAGATCGCAAATAAGAAAATAAAAGCCATATATATCAATGTGATAGATTTTTACCTATGCAAAGAAAATCATCGCAATGTGGCTTTGAGCTTTACGATTCATGATTGTATGCACCTTTAACAATATTGTAGGATGTAGTAGATATGTCAGTTTTTCTTGATCTCTTCTTCTTTGGGCTACAATTCTCACAGTAGGAGCCAGTTGCCTATGTTGAGGAGTGGTGCCCAAAACTCAAGGCAATTAATTGGATCCAAAAGGTCCAATTGTATAACTCTGAAAACACGACATATATATATATATATATATATATATATATATATATATTACCTTTATGTACAATATTTATCTGGTATAACAAGAATCTATATGCTTATCCCATGGATCATTCCTTAGTTAGACCTTGAATATAGAATATAGGAAGAGAAATAGAGAAAATACGAAAACAAGAAGAACTCCTACTCTGTTGTAGTCCTAGCAGATTTCCATAACAAATGCCTCAAAGCAATGCCTTTATCATCCTTGTGCATATTCTCATATAAATGCATAACTCCGAATATGTGTTCTGCATTAGGAAATACAAACTCCAATAATGCATTAATCAGACCATGTATTGATTATATGCGAGATCAGTCCAATTACAACCAAGTAATCACATTTATGTAAAATACCATTAAATGCCAAAAGGCACAGACAATATCCTTAGATGACTATCAGTATTTGCAGAACGCTTACCAGCTTTGTTGGTCTATTAGTTAGGGAAAATTTTGCAACAAAGTGCTCCATATATAACAATAACAGCATCTAAACCACCAATCGTAATCAGGCTAGCCAAATGGACTGGAAAACATATTAAGTTGTGGATTCCCAACTGAAGTATGTGATACTCTTAGTGTTTTGATGATCACACTGCCAGCAAGCTAATAGCAGAAAACTGGTGCTTGTTAGCGAGCTATCAAAGTTATATATGAATGTGCTAACAGCTTAATGAGTTTCAGTGTTATGTTCAACTGTCAGCAAGCTTACAGGTTATCATTCAGGCTTATCAGCGAGCTTACAGCGTGAACAGAATAACAAATGGATAAGGATCAAAGTCGAAAAGCAAGGAGATTTATTAGGAATCGATTTGTAAGGACTTTAATATTTATATATGACTTATATAAATATTAGAGCTCAGTTTTAAATCAGAATTTCAAACAAAAACGAATTCCTAACTTATAGGAGTGTTTATCTCTATTTCGATCTTATCTAAAAACACATCCTATTTGATTTCAAATTATGGTTTTATAAATAAACGTTTACTGAGTTGTTTCAAACGACTTTATGCTCTTACTCAGTAAAGATAACATTATTCAAACGTTCATTATTCAAGCAAATTAAACGTGAGGTTGTTGAACCAAGAACGTTGGATAGTTTGTTGAGTTATGACCGTTTGGGATAATGATATATAAACTTGAGTGTGGTTTCTATTTTGAGTAGAGAACAAGAACACACTTCAAGCTTCTGAAATACAACACACTTACATTGAAAAATCTCTACTTGAGCTCTAGTACTTATATTCGATATATATCTATATTGAGTTCATAGTTTCAGTTGTATTACACTCATACATTGTATTGTTCAAAGTGTAATGTTTTGTTGCTGTGTATCGAGCTTGTGAAACAAGGGAACAAGGGGACTAGTTAGCTAGAAGAGTATACTTGGGAAGTATAGGTCTTGGAGAGCTTTTGGTTCGTGGTTCAGGGGTTTCAGCAAGCTGATAACAGGAACAAGGGATAAAGGGAGTTATATTATTGAATCATTGTAATCGTTGACATTATTGATTAATAATATAATCTCTTACCAGTTGGTAGGGGACCAGGACGTAGACCATTAGGGTTAGGGGTCGAACCTGGCTAAAATTCTCTGTGTTGCTAGCTTACTGATTATATTTGTTTTGCATTGCATCTGCATTGTTAGCTAGCTGACTGTTTACTCTGATAATTAACAGCAAGCTGTCTGTGACAGTATAAATATTCGGTAACATTAAAAATCGGTCATATTAGCCATAACACCTATTCACCCCCCCTCTAGGTGTGTAATTTCAATTGGTATCAGAGCTGTGTTTGTACTAATACTTCTGTAACAGGAATAGTATCGATCGATATGGCTGATAACTTTCAGGGAAAGTCCGATTTTAGAGCTCCCCTCCTCACGGGTTCTGACAACTACAATTGGTGGAAAGGCCAAATGGAGGCTCATCTATCCAGAGATCCCCTAATGCAAAGAGTTGTGCAAAGAGGTCCTTATGAATATCTTGATAGCGATGGCAAAGTCAAGGACGTTGATGTTCTAACAGCGGACGAGCTATCAAAGGTTGCTGCAAATGGAAAAGCAAGGAGTACATTAATCAATGGGCTGAATCAAGCTGAATATGACAAGGTCTCTTCTCTCAAATCTGCAAAAGAAATTTGGGATGCATTGGAGACATATCACGAAGGCTCAAAGGCATTAAAGAAAGTCAAGCTCGGGAAGCTTATGAAAGAATTTGGAAGCTTTGCTATCAAGAAGGGAGAATCCATTCGAGAAAGCCAAGCTAGATTCCAAGTCACTCTCAACAGTCTTGAAAGACTTGGCAAAAAGATTCCTCAATCGGAAATCAACATGAATATTCTAAATGCTGTTCCATTCGAATATGGTGCCAAGGTCACAGCATTGGAGTCAGCTCTCAACATTGATACTATGGATCACCTGGCTATATTTGCTGAGTTGGAACAATTTGAAGCAAAGATTGAAGCTAACAGCTCAGAAAGCAGCAAGCTGCCAACAGAGAAAATGAAGAATCTTGCACTGCACTCCTCTGTCAGCAAGCTGGAAACAGATGAGGAAACAGAATCAGATGAGGATCTAGCTCTTATGTCCAGGAAAATCAAGAGAATGATTGAAAAGAAAAACAAAATGAAGCGAGAAAAGGGCAAAGCTTTTGGTGCAAAGAAAGATCCAAAGGATGATGCATGTTTTGAATGTGGCAAGAAAGGGCATTTCAAAAGAGATTGCTACAAGCTGAAAAACAAGTCAAAGCCGCCTAGACAGCAAGCTGATTACAAGAATAAAAAGAAATCCAAGGCACTTCTAACTTGGAGTGATGATGAAGATGAATCAGCTTCTGATGATTCTAGTGATGAGATGGTGAATTTGGCTCTTGTTGGTCTCGATGGTTCAATTGATACAACGGATTCAGATACGGACACTAACAGTGAGGTAAACTCTATTAATTCTGAATTACATGCTATTGATACAACTACTTGTGAACTAACCATGCAGGATAAGAGTTGTTCATCAATAATGGAACTCATTGATCTTAAGAATGAGAATTATGAGCTCGAGAAAGAAAACGTTCATCTGAAGAAAGTCATAGGTGATTTCTTGAATGAAAAGAGTGCCAAAGCTAGTAGTGGAATCATTGCTGCCCTCAAGGAACAGATCTCACAACTTGAAGGGAACAACATGCAAATCCAAAGAAGGAATGATACACTCATGAAGGAACTCAGCTCGCTGAGAGCAGATCTTAAAGCTAAGGATGCAAGCTTGGAGGCGTTCGAGTTAAGCAAATCTCAAAGCTTAGCCGAAATCTCTATTCAAGCTGAAAAGATCAAATCATTGGAGCAAGAAGTCAAAGATCTTCAGAAAGCCATGGGAAAGTTTGTTCAAGGAGAAGAAAGTCTCAAATCTATAATGAAACAAGCTAAAGGTTCTCATGACAAAGGAGGCATTGGTGCAGCTTCTACATCCACATCTTCAATGAGATATGAAGGGAAAAATGGCATTCCATATAATTATGCCATGCCTTGGGTGACTTGTCACAAGTGTGGAAAGAAGGGCCATCTTGCTAATAATTGTCCAATGAAGAATTCTCAATCAGCAAGCTGGGGAAGGAAGTCAGCTCACTGGCAGTATGCTGACAACAGAAACAGACAGAAGACAGCTCCAGGACAGAATGCTGATAAGACCAGCAGAACATGGAAGAAGAGTTCTAAAGTGATCCAAATGTGGATCAAGAAATCTGATCTTAATGTTTTATATGTCTTATCAACTAACACTGTTGGACCCAACAAAATTTGGGTACCAAAACGTTGAGTTGTTTGTGTTTGTTTTGTAGGTTTTTCTCGTGTCTAAAGTAAAGCCAAATCAATGGATATTGGATAGTGGGTGCACTAGGCACATGAGTGGAGACAAATCTCAGTTTCTAAGCTTGAAGATGAAGAAGGGTGGTCGTGTCACAATTGGTGATAGCAAAACTCTTCCTATTCTTGGCAAAGGAACTATAGGTAATAGTATCATTTCTATTAACAAGGTACAATATGTCAAAGGTCTTACTTATAACTTGCTTAGTATAAGTCAGTTATTTGATGATGGTCATATTGTTAACTTTGGTAAGAATGAATGTACTATACTTGTTGGTGCTAACAAAACTCCTCTAGTTGCAAAACGAGGAGGAAATATATATGTTTTGAACTTTGAAGAACAGGAGGCAGGTGTTTGTTTAGCAGCTGTGGATAATAATCCAGAAATTTGGCATAGAAGGCTTGGACATGCTCATATGGATCATCTCAGCAAGCTGTCAGCAAAGAAGCTTGTTCGAGGACTACCAAAGCTTAAGTATGTCAAGATGGAGACATGTTCTGCTTGTCAATTGGGAAAGCAAACAAGGACTCCACATAAGGCAAAGAAAATGGTATCTACTTCTAAACCTTTAGAGCTTCTTCACTTGGATCTTTTTGGTCCCGAAGCTTATAAGAGTATTGGAGGTAAACAATATGCCTTTGTTATTGTTGATGATTATTCTAGATTCACTTGGGTATTATTCTTGCGTACTAAAGATTGTGCTTTTAGTGAATTTGAGAAACTAATCAAGTTGCTTGAGAACAAACTAGATACAAGACTTGTAGGTATTCGAAGTGATCATGGTGGGGAATTCCAAAAAGACTTCATTACTTATTGTGAAGAAAGAGGAATCTCACATGAGTTCTCAGCACCTCGTACACCTCAGCAAAATGGAGTTGTAGAGCGTAAGAACAGGTCCTTACAAGAAACAGCTAGGACATTGCTGCAGGAGAGCAAGCTGCCAAGAAGCTTTTGGGCAGAAGCTGTCAACACAGCAAGCTATGTTCTTAACAGAGTGCTTATCAGGCCAATTCTCAACAAGACACCTTATGAATTGCTAAGGAAAAAGAAGCCTAACATCAGCTACTTCAAGGTTTTCGGATCCAAGTGCTTCGTACTCAAAACCATTGATAGGGATGGTAAATTCGATTCTAAATCTTATGAAGCTATATTTTTGGGCTATTCTTTAACAAGTCGTGCTTATAGAGTGTATAATCTTGCTAAACATACTGTTGAAGAGTCTATTGATGTTTCATTTCAAGAGTCTACTGATGATCTTGCAAGGGATGAGGAAGAATGTGCAGGTACAGGTACTAGCAGCAAGCTGACAGTGCAGGAAACTGGAAATCAGCAAGCTGACAAGTCAACTGCCACAACTTCAGAAAGCAATAAAGCTACTGAAACTACTCCATCTCTTGAAGAAACTTTGGATAAGATGTCAAAGCTCACATTGGATGAATCCAGAGGTCAAACTTCATCAGCAAGCCAAAATGTTGTTGATCAGACTCCTCCTAGGCAGACTACAAGGAATGAAGAGGTCATAGCTCAACATAATCTACCAAAATCAACTAGAACAGTGAAGAATCATCCACCTCAGTTGATCATTGGAGATAAATCAGCTGGAATCAAGACAAGGAAAGCTCAAGCCAACATTTGTGCTTATGCTGCCTTCATAGCTCAAGAGGAACCAAAGAATGTTCAAGAAGCTTTACAAGATGAAAATTGGATCATGGCAATGCAAGAAGAACTCAACCAATTTGAAAGATGTGATGTTTGGGAACTTGTAGATCCACCAGAGGATGCTTCAATTGTTGGAACCAAATGGGTATTCAAGAATAAAGTTGATGAATTTGGTACTATCACTCGAAACAAAGCTAGACTTGTTGCACAAGGATACAATCAGCAAGAAGGAATTGATTTTGATCAAACTTATGCTCCGGTTGCAAGATTGGAATCTATTAGGATGCTATTATCATTTGCATGCTACAAGAAGTTCAAGCTACATCAAATGGACGTCAAAAGTGCATTCTTAAATGGTTATCTAAAGGAAGAAGTCTATGTCAAGCAACCACCAGGATTCGAGGATGAAAAATATCCTAACCGTGTCTACAAGCTAAAGAAGGCACTTTATGGATTAAGGCAAGCACCTCGATCATGGTATGAAAGGTTAAGTGAATTTTTGATCAAAAATGGTTTCATTAGAGGTAAAATTGATCCTACTTTGTTTACTATCTTCAAAGGTCAAGATATATTAGTTGTTCAAATATATGTTGATGATATTATATTTGGATCTACTAATGATTCTTTGTGTAAGTGGTTTTCAAAGTGCATGCATAGTGAGTTTGACATGAGCATGATGGGAGAGCTCAATTATTTCTTGGGGCTCCAAATTAAGCAAACTCCAGAAGGAATTTATGTGCATCAATCCAAATATATCAAGAATCTACTTAAAAGATTTGGATATGAGAATGTCAAGGCGAAATCAACACCGATGAGCGTTGTCAGCAAGCTGACAGCAGATGAAAATGGTAAAGATGTTGATATTCGAATGTATAGAGGTATGATTGGTAGTTTACTTTATCTTACAGCCTCTAGACCTGATATTATGTATAGTGTTTGTGTTTGTGCTAGATTTCAAGCAAAACCAAAGGATTCTCACTTACAAGCTGTTAAAAGAATATTTAAATATTTAAGTGGAACCATTACTTTGGGCTTATTCTATCCTATCACAAATGCTTTTGATCTTGTTGGGTATAGTGATGCAGATTATGCAGGTAGTCAAACTGATAGAAAAAGTACAAGTGGTGTTTGTGCATTTTTGGGTCAAAGCTTAGTTTCTTGGTTAAGCAAGAAGCAAACTTCAGTTGCTCTATCTACGGCTGAGGGGGAGTATTTAGCAGCTGGTAGCTGTTGCTCTCAAATGCTATGGATGAGACAACAATTGAAGGACTTTGGAATCAAATGCAAGCAAACTCCTATCTTTTGTGACAACACAAGTACAATCAACATTTCAGAAAATCCAGTCAATCATTCAAGGACAAAGCATATTGATGTTCGACATCATTTTCTGAGAGACAATGTTGCAAAGGGTGCTGTCAAGCTGATTTTTGTGGCTACAGCAGATCAGCTAGCTGACATCTTCACAAAACCTCTTCCTGAAGAACGATATGTCGTGCTGAGAAGGGAATTGGGTATGTGTGATGTGCAGTCAGCAAGCTAATAAGCTTGGTCCGGGTACTATCAGCTTACTCTTAGTACTTTCCATATTTTAAATTATTTTTGCATGCGGGTCAGCTTAAGGGTTTATTTGCAGTTTAGGTTAATTAATAAACTATCCGTTATGTGCTGATTTACATGAATTTATGTGTTGAATTTTTCTACGTGATTATGTGATAATCTATGTGAATTTAAGAATAGGTTAAAATTCAAATTTTAGGAGTTGCTATTTAAGTGGAGATCTGATAAGATTAGTTAACTTAGATTTGTTTGTATATTTTATCTGATATATTATGTCGTTTTTCACCAAAATTAGTTTAACAAATATTATCCCTAAATCCTCTCCCGAAATCATTATCAAAAGATTTTTAAAATCTATCCTAACTCCGAGTCTATACAGTTTCTTCTTTAAAAGCTCTCAACAACCCACTAGGGTTTTATCTCTCTTCACAAATCGACTCTTTCTCTTCACCATTGCGACAATCGGCGCTCGGGTAGCTATGAAGAAGAAGACTAGAGCATCAATGAAGACATCCACTTCTGGTTCAGTCACTAAACGGAGGTTAATCGATGAGGATGATATCGACATTGATCCTGATTTGGTCGATATCGAAAGTAGTGATGAGAAGTCTGGGGCTCCGAAGATGGAGAAATCGGGCAAGAAGGCTCGTATGTCAGCTGAAGAAAAGCCAGATGTTCTGGGTCTTGATGATCGCAAGATTATTTTGGGGAAACCTCTATTGGGTAAAGCTTTCTTTAACTGTGGCGTAGTTAAACTCTTTACTGATTTAGGTTTTGAGTCATTCTTAATTGATATGCCTAAGACTTGCTATCCCACTCTTGTTCGTGAGTTTTATGTAAATCTTCAATCGAACACTTCGGGTCATTATGTTTCGCATGTGAACAACACTAAAATCACATTGTCTTCTCTGTTTTTGAATGCAATTCTGAAAACCCCTCCATCTTCTGTGTCGATCTATACTAAGCGTGGGTTTAAGCAGTTTGATGATTTTGATGTTAAACAACAGTTTAATGTGTTGTTTGGGGTTGATGGTCCAGTAGATACTTTTCCCTCTACTACTCAAATATTGCCTTTAGCTCATGCTGTTTTTAGGGTCTCTATTGAAAATTTGAGTCCTAGGTTGGGAACTCGTTCCAATCTTTCTGCACAAGATGTTGTTGTTGTTTCCATGTTGTTGGCTGGGAAACAATTTGATTTGGGGGATTTAGTTTTGAACAATATGGTTGCTGCTGTTGAAGGAAAAACCACTGCTGGTTTACCTTATGGGTTACTCCTCACTAGGATTTTTGAGTGGTATGGAGTAAGTTTGGATGGTGTTGAGTCCATTGCTGCCAAAGAATTTCTAGATGTTAAGTGTTTAGCTCAGTCCAACTTGAAAGTTGAGAAAGATGGTTCGTTGTCGGTTGTGGAGGTTCCGGTTGCTCCTACTCCACAAGTTTCTCCAGTTACCTCTGCTTCTATTGATCTTGGTATTCCTGCTAAAGATATTCTTGACTTTATGGATGAACTGCGAGCCAATCATAAGCAGTTGGTGGATGGTCAGAAACAGCTTTCTGAACAGATGGAGGAATTGTCAAATCAGTTCGATTTTTGGAAAGATATTGTCTTTGGAGGGAAAACTGGTAATTCTCCTGAGAAGTGCAGTTCTGGAAGTTTTGGGTATGAGTTACGCAAGCGGATGTTTGGGTCTTGCGGGTCTTCTGATGTTAAGTTCACTTTTACTTCTACGGATGAGGCTACTGAGAGTCCAAGGCCACGTACTGCGATGGATGCTCTACAGGAAGCTGCTGGCACAGTTCAAAAGGATGCAGCTGGGAATGTGATGGTGGCTGAAGCTCTTGCTGCTGTGGAGCTTGCCAAGAAGTTGGGCTCTGCGAAGGAGAAGTCTGTGGACGATGACGAGGCTTAAATTTTTCACCTTTTGGATGATTAAGGGGGAGAAATTTAGGAACTTCAACTTTATGGCTCTATGGTTCTATTTGTTTTGATTCAGACTAAGTACTAAGTTGTTGAATTTGGTTCTCAGGTGGTTTATCCTGAGTTAAATTTGTTTAAGTTGTTTTGGATGCTTATCTGTATCCAGGTGGTTTATCCTGGTCAGATTATTATTATCTATGCAAGTATTTGGTTTAGAAATTGTGTGTGCATAACTTGGTTTGATATATCTACTGCTTTGCATGAAATATTTGTTATATTTGATTCATGTGCTGAATTGTGCTGAACTGTTATATATGTTAAGTTTAATGATATTAGATTGCTGTATTCAGGGGGAGTTTAATTACTTTTCCTAAATATGGTGTAATCATCAAAAAGGGGGAGATTGATACTCTTAGTGTTTTGATGATCACACTGCCAGCAAGCTAATAGCAGAAAACTGGTGCTTGTTAGCGAGCTATCAAAGTTATATATGAATGTGCTAACAGCTTAATGAGTTTCAGTGTTATGTTCAACTGTCAGCAAGCTTACAGGTTATCATTCAGGCTTATCAGCGAGCTTACAGCGTGAACAGAATAACAAATGGATAAGGATCAAAGTCGAAAAGCAAGGAGATTTATTAGGAATCGATTTGTAAGGACTTTAATATTTATATATGACTTATATAAATATTAGAGCTCAGTTTTAAATCAGAATTTCAAACAAAAACGAATTCCTAACTTATAGGAGTGTTTATCTCTATTTCGATCTTATCTAAAAACACATCCTATTTGATTTCAAATTATGGTTTTATAAATAAACGTTTACTGAGTTGTTTCAAACGACTTTATGCTCTTACTCAGTAAAGATAACATTATTCAAACGTTCATTATTCAAGCAAATTAAACGTGAGGTTGTTGAACCAAGAACGTTGGATAGTTTGTTGAGTTATGACCGTTTGGGATAATGATATATAAACTTGAGTGTGGTTTCTATTTTGAGTAGAGAACAAGAACACACTTCAAGCTTCTGAAATACAACACACTTACATTGAAAAATCTCTACTTGAGCTCTAGTACTTATATTCGATATATATCTATATTGAGTTCATAGTTTCAGTTGTATTACACTCATACATTGTATTGTTCAAAGTGTAATGTTTTGTTGCTGTGTATCGAGCTTGTGAAACAAGGGAACAAGGGGACTAGTTAGCTAGAAGAGTATACTTGGGAAGTATAGGTCTTGGAGAGCTTTTGGTTCGTGGTTCAGGGGTTTCAGCAAGCTGATAACAGGAACAAGGGATAAAGGGAGTTATATTATTGAATCATTGTAATCGTTGACATTATTGATTAATAATATAATCTCTTACCAGTTGGTAGGGGACCAGGACGTAGACCATTAGGGTTAGGGGTCGAACCTGGCTAAAATTCTCTGTGTTGCTAGCTTACTGATTATATTTGTTTTGCATTGCATCTGCATTGTTAGCTAGCTGACTGTTTACTCTGATAATTAACAGCAAGCTGTCTGTGACAGTATAAATATTCGGTAACATTAAAAATCGGTCATATTAGCCATAACACCTATTCACCCCCCCTCTAGGTGTGTAATTTCAGTATGTTGGAATGGGAACTGGTTGCCTCTTGCTTTTCCTGTGATGCTAGCATAGCTAGAAAATCATCCATAGATGTCTGAGAATGCATGCAGTTAACCAAATTTTATGGATATTTTATACAGACTGGATATTACTAAGATATCATAGTATGATATTATAAGTTAGTTAAACAAATAGTGAAACCATCTTTACAGAGAATTGTGGATTCCCTCCTGCTACGTTTTCCCGTCTCAAAGAGAATTGCAACCTGAATATCTCCCACCAGTCCTTTATGAAACCTGTCTCTGCATCCAGCACAAAGTAAAATTTGAAAACATCTGAAATTAATTACCAAAATATATTTAGGGAGACCATCTATGATGGAGAATATGTTTTAACCCGTTAGAAATATAAGAATACTCAAGAGCAAAACAATCAAAAATCCCCTTAAACACGAGTTCGACAAATATTATACACCTACAGCATCTTCTTTTCTGAATTTTTTTCAACATTGATGCCTTTAGTTGCTTATGTCATATATAGAACAGTAATTCGGCCACCTTTTCTGGCCAATCAATTCGTAATTTGGGACCTTTAAAACAAAAAGCCTGATTTGAAGGGCGCACAGTCCCAATTGAAAAAACGTCAAGTAATTTCGAGACTCTCTCTCCAAAATGTAAAAAGTTGCAAGTTTTTGTTCATAGATTGGGGATGCCAACACATAATGTAAAAAACAAGTAATTTACATGTAGCCATGCAAGTACCATATAAACATATAAGATTCTGAGTCCAACAGTTAACAATTACTATAATAGCACAAGAAAGCTTACACAATACAGGCTTCGAGCTCTGAATGGGAAAAACTTCTTATATGAAATGTATTCAGCCGCCGCTGGCAGATGGTTTCAACCCTAATTTTTTGTGTGAAATGGATAGGGCGCGGTCATATTTTAAGAGATTACTAGCTTGGGCCGTGCAGGGCCGCTCAACTAAATTTGAGGCCCTAAGCAGACTTGAAAATGAGGCCTTTTTATATAAAAAATATTTTTTATTTAAAACCGTATATATTTTAGATTATTATAAATTAATTACGCACAAAAATTTATATACCATTTTATATGTTGTTTTTTTATTTATTATTAGGTTTATTTGTACATTAATGTAACATTTAAATTAATTAAACATTAGAAAAGTACTATAACATAAAAAGTAGAAATCATATAATTTATAATAATGTAAAACTTGTGAAAAATAAATATTATATATTTTAGATGATAATTTTATTACATTTATTAAGTACTTAATACACATGCGACTAAAAAATTTAAAATCATTTGATTCATTTAATTCTCACTTTTTAAGTTAATCTTATTTATATTTATTAATATTTCATATTATATATATATATATATATATATATATATATATTATTTTTTTAAAGTTCACTGGTTCATATTTGTTTTAGATATTTTGTTTTTTTCATATTTACGAACAAAAATTTAAATATATTATTTCAATATATATACTTTCATAAAATTTTGAGGCCCTTTCAGGTTGGGGGCCTAAGCGACCCCTTAGATGGCCTTAGTGTTGAGCCGGCCCTGGGCCGTGCCAAGCACATTTTTAAATAATTTTTATGATTTTGTACTTTTTTTATTCTGAATAAAAATTTCGTGTTTAAATTTTATACAAAAAAGAAAAATTAAAAATAAGTTGTAGAACTATGTTTATATGCGCCTTAAAATGCGTGTCGAGCAGTATGAAAAAACTGTAAATAAATGAGGGGGACAGAGGGAGTATTATTTATTATAATTATATTTTTTTTATTGAATTATATTATTATCCTCTTAATATACTTATATACACTATAGTTATTTAGATATAAAACTTTATATATACATTTGATCTTATCTTGATTTTGAATTTTTTTTTTAAAAAGTCTCAAAGACATGTTATGATATGTATTTATTTCACAATGATATATTTTATTTTAGTAAAATCAATATGTTGTTTGATTTTCAAAGAGATTGAAAAAAAATATTGCAATTGACTTTAGGGTATCTTATGTATAGTAAATTGTAATTTTTAATTTATAATTATTTTGGAAGTCTAATCGGTAAATTTTCTGTGTGAGGCTAGTTAGAATTATGATATGTATTAATTTAAAAAAGATATTTTATTTTAATAGAATTATTGTGTTATTATGATTTCCAAAAGAGATAAAAAATATTTTACAATTGATTTGTCGGGTATTTAATTGTTCATAAATTTCTTCTTAATTAATTTTTATGATTTATAAGAAGTCTAAAACAACACATATTACATTTATTAATTTGAAATTTTTAAATGATGTGTGAAATTTTTATCATGCTCCACTGTTTTTTTGTAAAGATGATTATATAGGTACTTGTTTAAGCCCCGGTGTGCTGACATGAATATGGATAATAAGTATATAAGAAGTCCATATAATTTACATATATATTATCCATACATGTATTTTCTTGAACAAGTTTTGGTGATCATGGTGTGAATAATCAATGTCTCTTGATCTCAACTCCAGCTTAACAAGGTCGCAACTTTACTCTTCCTCTCTAACCAACCATGCTCTCGTCTTCTCCTCTTTGGTCTATAAAAAGATCATTTCTTGATCCATTTTGAAACCATGCATGCTCAATTTCACGTTCATGGGAGCTAGCTTAAAGAGTCTGCTCGAGAACAAGGCATACTAAGAGAATGATAGGCCACAAATAACCAACCAATTTTTTCGTAATTAAGTTTTGGCGGTGCTTATTATAAGAGTGTTTGATCCATGTTTTGAAAGCATAAGTACATATGGTAATTTCATTACGTTCACCAAAACTGTAAAATAGTACTCGAGTTTAACATGTGTCAAGATACAAAAGGGATTTGCGCTGGTGATAAATCATACAGCTGTGAAACCTATCCAATTTTAAGTGTGTTAAAAAGAGAGATCCTAATTTTGAAATATTTATGAAAGATTTCAATTGATAAACCGCCATCCAGAATGAGAGTGCATAATATGCGAACCTGGGCCATTTGAATTACTTTTCTGCAGATTTAGAAAGAGTATTTGAATGAGAGCATGATTGGATAGCCACGTAGTTAAGTGTTTATCCTCCGTTGTCTCATGTCCTGGGCTTCGACTTTGGCTCATCTCGAGAATATATGGTCGTCCCAATAATTACAATTAGAGTTTTTAAATTTAGAATAAATAAAAATTTCATCATGTTTGTGTGATGTTCCCCGGATTGGTCGCTTAAGATCGTTGGTGTAAGAGATTAGGTAATAAGAAACTTAGTAAACAAGGAGAAATTCAGCTACTTCATATATGGACCATGATGAGACCACAAAAAGGTGTGCATATATCAGATCGCATGAATAAGTCAGTCACTAAATTTTCTGTGCTCGGTAGTATTGTTTCCAAGGGGATGTTAAGCACATCGGTGTTTTCCGCTGCCCTTGTCTTGTAATTAACTGAATTGTTTGATAGAATGAAAGTTTTTAGACGACATAAATGTGGGTTTCAAAAGAAGAAGATTGACTCCATAAACGTGTGCGTACAGACGTATTGCCTGTCTGGTCCTTCCGTATAGCAGTAGTTAGAAATGCTACACTCCTAAAATTACCATGACACATCCCAAGGAAGAAGAACATGTCTATTACCCAAGCAACACCCAACACAAACTCGATATGCAACCGCAATAATCAAACAATCAAGAATTAGTAGAACAGCTAAATTAATATACATTGAAACAAAAATATTGTAACTAACTGTAAGCACTAAACTATAGTAAAATAATATAATTACGAAATGATGGAGGCTTTGCAATCAGTAATATGCAGACAAATGAGGTCCAGCAGAAATAACTCGCTAATATCATCGCCTTCCTTGGAGCTCAGATGCAGCCCTTCAACCTCTCTCTAATCTTAGAAACCGTGCAAAACATTGCAATAAGAGCGAGTCTTCAATCCCTTCTCCCCTAGAAACCTAATATCTATTGGTGGGTGACACATCTGATTTCCCCCATTCACAAACTGTGGAATGAAGAAGCAGACCGATTCAATATAACCAGTGCATTGATTTCCTTCATATTAACAGGTCAGCTCGTACACATTCAAAATGTTTGCGTGTATTTACTGCGGAACACCTGCAAGGTCAATGTCCACAAGATTCGCCAAATGCCGGAAGTGTGAACCACGAGCCTGTGGAGGCCAAAGCGATTTGGGTCAATTTTCTCAGCATCGATATCAAAACGAAGCAAGATAGCCGTTTACCCCGGATCCAAATAAATGCACTTGCAATATGCACCCCTGGCAAAATTCAGCCAGTCAACCAACAGAAAGCACTGGTAACTCTAACCAGGTGACCATTTTCTGAACTGAAATGTTAAAAATGTAAGAGCTAGTCGGCGTCGGGATGGACCGAAATAACCACTTGCAACATAGAACTTTGAAATGGGGGATACCAAAGGGTCAAAACGCCAAACAACAGTAGCAACAGACTATATTTTTAAAGCAGTTAATTGGGCAAGGTAACTAACTTTAGTTGATTTGTAACTAGATTACGAACACAATAGAAATTAAGAGCAGATAAGAGCATTGAATCTAAATAAAGACAATCATTAACAAGACTATACATCCGCATCACTTAATTGGAGCATATCAGGTAATTTCCAACTGTATCTGAACAAGAAGGAATTTAAACGCCCTAAGTTCAGCCAACAGAGAGTTGAATGAACTGTATTATCCCGATAACAACAGGCCTGTATAGTAGAGTCCAGAGGGATGCGAGAACTAGGGTTTTCAAACAGTGTGGCGTGCGGCCGAAGTGGGCATCGGAGATAAGGGCACACCATTGTTTTGATACCGATTTGAATCTGGTCAGGATGCTCGCAGGGAGAAGGGGAAAGATAAGATCCAGTAAGCTATCGGTTGCCACCGATCAATTCTGCTGATGGTGAACATAATTTTTAGATATAGGTTCTGCCTAGTTACAATGTTTCTGTCAGGGGGCTTAGCAAAATGAATGAAATTGGTTATTTGTGTTTATACAAGCGAGTTTGTTGTTTGGTTATTGTGTTCCCCAATAAATTTTGTGAAAACAGTGGGTACTTGCTTTATTATTTTGAGATTTACACATAGTGGCAAAAATGGACGTGTTGTAACTTCATGTAAGTTGAGTTTTCTATTCTGTCCATCATTACCACGATCATTTTCGTTTTTATCGTAATCTGGTAAAGGCCGTGAATGAAAAAATGGTTGTACTGTCATGAAATTATTTAGAACTTACAAGATGAACTTCATATATATCTGAATTTCTAAAACATGATAGGAATGTAGCAGAGTTGTTTGAGTAAATCAAATAATTTGATTTTCAAAAATAATACATAGTTTTTTTTTGTGATATAGTTTTGTCTGGTGGAAGAATCATTAAAACATTAAAAATTAAATCCATAGTAAAAGTCGTTATACTCCCTCCGTCCCATTCAATAGTATACATTGGGGGACGGGGGCGCGCACGGACTTTATGCTTCAATATAAATATGGTTATGTAAATTTTTTAAGATTTTCTTTTTTTGTAAAAGTAACATTGTATGATTTGTTAGACACAAAAAGAAAATCGACCCCAAGTTGTACCAACTATGTTTTATTCCTTCAACGCGTGTCGAGCGTGAAAAACCGTATACAACTGACGACGGGCGTGAGTATAAGCCTAATACATGAATGATTAAGTCAAAATATGATGATACAACAAATTTCGGTATTTTGGTACTATCGTCCTTATCTATTGAATTCTGGAAACCTGATAGACAATTTAGAAAAATAATTATTTTGAGTTAAAAAATTAAAACAAAGGTTTTGTTGACGAGAATGATGCTGTTGTGAATTTTTGAGCTTGATATAGAGCAAGGAGCAAGATACATGGTGGTAAGGTTAAAATAAATCACCTTGAAGGTTAATGAGAACACCCCAAGGCAGTTGTTGTGAAAGAGGAGGTCACTCAAAAAGACAGGCTCTAGCACAAAAGTTTGATAACTGAGTCCCTCACTCCTCGACTGCTGGCGTCACCTCGAATAATTGTCGAAGACTAGTAAAGAAGAAGGTTGTGTGTAGTTCTTCGGTTTTAGTTTGAGTGCGTGCTACAACAAAAACGTGGTAAATTTGACCAGCCAATTTTCGGTCATATTTAATTAAATTTTGACAGCGGCTAGTCGAAGTTAGCTAAATTTGACCGAAATTGTTTGTCAGAGATAGCTTAGTGGAATGTATAACATGTTCGTCATATTGAATTAATTGACTGCTAAATATGGACCGGTTAAATATGACTTCTTAAATTTGACCGCCTAATTGACTTCATCGGGCCATTTGTTAGCTCTAGTTTTTCCCTCCATTTTGTTGTTCTCAAATTCAAATTTCCGGCTACATTTTAAATTAAAAATTGTCCATGACATTTTTGTTCCTGTCATAATCCCACCTGTAATATACCAGATGGGCACGGCTTATAATCTATATAGAACAAGTCAAAGTTGTGCAAACGATGTGCCAAGGGTGTCAAGTTAAACTATCAAGGTGATGAGGAGGGTAACTGAATAGGCGACAGCCATATTAGCACACAAGGCTGAACATGCGAAGCCTGGTGAGGACGACCATATAGTTCCTCGAGATGAGCCAAAGGTCGAGCCAGGACCAGGAGACAACGGAGGATAAACACTTACACGTGGGCATCCAATCATGCGTCTCATTCAAATACTCTTGTATAATCTGCAGAAAGTAATTCCAAATGGCCCAGGTTTCGCATATATGCACTGCTCAATTCTGGATGCGGTGTATCAATGTGAAATCGTATTTTCAAAATTAGGAAAAAAACCTTTTTTAACACGTAAATTGGATAAGTTTTCACAGCTGTATGAAGTATCACCAGTGCAATCCCTTTTGTAATCTTGACACATGTTAAAACTCGAGTCTATTTTACGTGTTGGTGAACGTAATGAAATTGACCATATGACTTATGGCATTTCAAACATGGGATCAACACACTCTTATAATAAGTACCGCCAAAAACTGTAATTACGAAAATTGGTTGGTTATTTGTGCGCCTATCAGTCTCTTAGTATGCCTTGTTTCTCGAGCAGACTCTGAAAGCTAGCTCCCATGAACGTGAAATGAGCATGCATGGTTTTCAAAATGATTCAAGAAGATTCTGTTTTATAGACCAAAAGAGGAGAAGAGAGCATGGTTTGTTAGAGGATGAAGAGGAAATTGCGACCTGTAACGCTGGAGTGAGATCAAGAGACCATTGAGTTATTCACACATTGATCACCAAACGCTTGTTCAAGAAAATACAGTAGGGATAAATATATGTAAATTATATGGACTTTCTTATAATGACTGTATTATCGATATTCATGTCAGCACAACCGGGGCTTAAACAGTCCTATAATACATTTTACAAAAAAACAGTGGAGCAATGATAAAAATTTCACACATCATTTAAAATTTCAAATTAATAAATGTAAAAGTGTTGTTTTAGACTGTCGTATAAATCAAAAATTAATTAGAAGAAAGTTAATGAAACTTAAATACACGACAATCAATTGTAAAATATTTGTTTATCTCTTTTGGAATCAGATAAATAACACAATAATTCTATAAATAAAATATCGTTTTTTAAATTAACATATATAAATGTCTAACCGAGCCTCACACAAAAATTACCGATTAGACTTCCAAAATAAGTTATAAATAAAAAATTTCAATTTTACTATACATAAGATACCCTCGAAATCCCATTGCAAATATTTTTTTTCATCCTGTTGAAATCAAAACAACACGATTTTAACCTAAAATAAATAACATGTTGTGAAAAAATACAATCATAACATGTATTTGAGACTTTTAAAAAAAAATTCAAATAGATAGATAAGGATTATAAAGTGTATACAATAACGTATATTATAGTAATAACTATATGAGATAATAAAGATAATTAAGAAAAAAATAATCAAAAAATATATTAAATAAATAATACTCCCTCGTGTCCCCCTCATCTTATTTACAGTTTTTCACACTGGCCGACACGCATTTTGAAGGCCCATATAAAACATAGTTCTACAACCCTTATTTTTAATTTTTTTTTTGTATAAAAAATGTTAAACACCAATTTTTATTCGAAAATAAAAAAAGACAAAAATCATAAAAATTATAAAAATGTGCTTGGCACGGCCCAGGCCGGCTCAACCTAAGGCCATCTAAGGGGTCGCGTTAGGCCCCAACCTGAAAAGGGCCTAAAATGTTTATGAAGAGTTATATATAGTGAAATAATAATATGTTAAATTGTTTGTTCGTAAATATGAAAAAAACAAATACTCAAAACAATATGACCAGTGAAACTTTAAAATAGAGATAGATATATATATCATAATATATATATATGAAATAGTTAATAAATAAATAAGAGATTAACTTTAAAGTGAGAATTAATGACTCAAATGATTTCTTAATTTTAGTCGCATGTGTGTATTAAGTACTTAAAAAGTAATAAATGTTATACATCTAGAAATATATAATATTTATGTTTGCACAATTTTTTACATTATTATAATTATATGATTTTCTACTTTTTATGTTAGTAGTACTTTTCCTAATGTTAATTAATTAATGTTACATATAGTACAATAAAACTAATTAATAAATAAAAAAACAACATATAAAAATTAAATGTATATAAATTTTGTGCGTATTCGATTTATAATAATCTAAAATAATATCGGTTTTAAATAAAAAAATATTTTTTTATAAAAAGGCCCATTTCAGTCGGCTTAGGGCCTCAAATTTAGGTTGACCGGCCCTTGCACGGCCAGCAGTATCTCTTAAATACCGGCCCTATCATTTCCCAAAAAAATTAGGGTTGAAACCATCGCAGCGCAGGCGAATACAGTTCATATAAGAAATTTTTCGCCATCAGAGTTCAAGAGCCGAAGCCTGTATCGGGTAAGCTTCTTGTGGCGTATTAGAGTAATGTGTGTAACTGTGGACCCAGAATCTTAGATGTTTTAATAGGTACTGCATGGCTACATGTAATTGAACTTGTTTTTTACATTATGTTTTGGCATCCCCAATCTAATGAACAAAAACTGCAACTTTTACATTTTGGGAGAGAGAGTCTCGAATTACTGACTGTTTTTCAATTGGGACTTGCGCCCTCAAATCAGGCTTTTTGTTTTTAAAGTTCCCAAATTACGAATTGATGGGCCAGAAAGTGACCGAATTACTGTTCTATATGATGACATAAGCAACAAAGGCAGTCAATGTTTGAAAAAAGTTCAGAAAAAGATGCTTGTAGGTGTATAATATTGTCCGACCTCGTGTTAAGGGAGTTGTGATTGTTTTTACTCTTGAGTAATTCGTATATTTCGCTAACGGGTTAAAAACAGTATCTCCATCATAGATGGGCCCGAAATTATTTTGGTAAATGAAGTTCAGATGTTTTCAAATTTTACTTGTGGTCTGGATGCAGAGACAGGTTCCATAAAGGACTGGTGGGAGATATCAGAGGTTTGCAATTCGTTTGAACGGAAAAACGGACAGGAGGGAATCCACATTCTCTGTAAAGATGGTTTTCACTGTTTGTTAACTACTTATAATATCATACTATGAATAGCTTAGTAGAACCAGTCTGTATAAAATATCCATAAAATTTTGGTTACTGCATCATTTCAGACAGTCGATGGATGATGTTTCTAGCTATGCTAGCTCACAGGAAAAAAGAGGCAACCAGTCCCATTCCAACATTCAGTTGGGAATCCACAACTTAATATGTTTCCAGTCCATTTGGGCTAGCCTGATTATGATTGGCTGGTTTAGATGCTGTTATTGTTTATATAGGAGCACTTTGTTGCAAAATTTTTCCCAACTAATAACCAACAAAGCTGGTAAGCGTTCTGCAAATACTGATGTCACTAAGGAGATGTCTGTGCCTTTTGGCATTTAATGGTTTTACATAAATTGTATTACTGGGTTGTAGTGCTGATCTCGCATATAACAATACATGGTCTGATTAATCATTATTGGAGTTTTGTATTTCCTAATGCAGAACACATATCGGAGTTATGCATTTATATGAGAATATGCACAAGGATGATAAAGGCATTGCTTTGAGGCATTTGTTATGGAATCTGCTAGGACTAACACAGAGTAGGAGTTCTTCTTGTTTTCGTATTTCTCTATTTCTCTTCCTATATCTATATCAAGGTCTAACTAAGGAATGATCCATGGGATAAGTATATAGATTCTTGTTAGTACCAGATAAATTTGTACAAAAGGTAATATATATATTATATATATATTATATATATATATATATATATATGTCGTGTTTTCAGAGTTTACAATGGACCTTTTGGATCCAATTAATTGCCTTGAGTTGTTTGGGCACCACTGCCTCAACATAGGCACTGGCTCCTACTGTGAGAATTGTAGCCCAAAGAAGAAAGATCAAGAAAAACTGACATATTCTACCATCCTACATATTGTTAAAGGTGCATACAATCATGAATCGTAAAGCTCAAAGCCACATTGCGATGATTTCTTTGCATGGTAAAACATCACATTGATAAATGGCGTTTATTTCTTATTTGCGATCTATAATAATTTGCGTCCTCATAATTTTTATTTTTTTTGCAATTTCTGTAGTAGAAAAACGACCTTAAAAAAAAAAAAGCAATTCCGATAAGATAATAGTTTGCATGTACTTTTTACCGGAAACTTTTTGATAGATTGGAATGAACGTTTTGATAAAATTGAATATATATAACAATCCATTTATTCTATTGTTATGACACTTGTACTAAAATATAGATCAGTAAATATCTAAGAAATCTTATAATGATTTGTGAGTTTAGAGAAAGAGACCAATTGGGAACGAGTAATTATTTTTCGAGCCTATGTTAGGGTTGGGTTACAATGACGATATAGGGGTTAGAAATGGTACTTATGCTTCCTTAGTTTACCATTTATAAAAAAAAACTAGATGATATCGGATAGTATTACCAAATACGCGATCTCCCTGAAGGCTTAACATTGTGTCAGCAAATGGTTATCCTAAATTCTGAGTTTCAATTTTGTAATTACCTTATCTCCAATATAAGGTAATTACAAAATCGAACTCTAGAATTTGAGATACCCTTCCTGATTCAATGCCAAAACTTGACGATATATTGTATATGATTAAAAGGACGATAATAGGAGTTAAACATTGTACTTATGCTTCTTTAGTCTTTCTATTATTAGAAAATTCTAGATGATATCGGGTAGCTACCATATACACCATCTCCTTGAAGGCTTAACATTGTGTCAGCAAGTGGTTATCTTAAATTCTGGAGTTCAATTTTGTAATTACCATATCGGTATATAAGGGATTAACAAATCGAACTCCAGAACTTATGATACGCACTAGCTAATACAATGTCAAGCTTTGACGTGATGCTGTATATTGTTTAAATAATTACATAAATATTACTTATGCTTCCTTAGTCTTTTCATTAAAAAAATATTAAAGATAATCCTAGATGTATGGGTAGTTACGATATACGCTATCTCTTCAAGGCTTAACATCGTATCAGCAATAGTTTATCTTAATTCGGGAGTTCAATTTGTAATTACCATTATCTCAAATAAGATAATTACAAAAGCGAACTCCAGAATTGAGATGCTCACTCCTGATCAATGCCAAATTTTTGACGAGAGTGTTGTATATAGTTAAAATGACGAATAGGAGTAAAAAATGTGTATTAGGCTCCTTAGTCTTGCCATTTATTAGAAAAAAAATCGTAGAGATACTAACATCTCCTTGAATTAAAGTCAGCAAATGGTTATCTGAAATTCGGGAGTCAATTTTGTAATTACCTTATCTCTAATATAAGGTAGTTACAAAATCGCACTCTAGAATTTGAGATACTCACTTTCCTGAATCAATGCCAAACTTTTGACGAGATATTGTATATGGTTAAAATGACGACATAGGAGTTAGAAATTTATACTTATGCTTCCTTAGTCTTTCCCTTTATTAAAAAGATCCTAGATGAATCAGGTAGTTATAACCAATTACACCACTCCTTGAAGCTTAACAGTTGTCCAGCAAGTGGTTATCTCAACTGGATTGTCAATTTTGTAATTACCATATCCGTAATTAGATCTTTACAAAATCGAACTCCAGAATTTGTGATACTCTCTGGCTGATACATGCCAAGCTTTTGACGTGATGTTGATATGTTTAAAATAATGACATAAATTTATATTTTGCTCCTAGTTTTGTGACATCCTATTAGACCACCCACATATTTGTAAACATGCAGGATCTGTGGCTTTACACGTCATCTAGAAAACTAGTAGAGTTTAGCAAGATTCCTCAAAAATATAGTTGACACATATGAATTGTTAAGAAGCAAGTACGTACATGTAGATATTTTCTCTCTTTTTTTCTCTTTTCATCTTATAATATCTGATCCCCACTTATAAATGACACTATAAGAGAAGACGGTAATAGATGAAGCCAATCGGGATAATCTGGCTTTGAAGGGGTTTTGGGTTTTTTCTCCAATCTTCTCATATCTGAAAAGTATATTTTATTTTTTCTAGTCTGCAGTGGATCTTTTTGATCTGATGGCTTTGGAATATCCTACCGTCCAATAACAGCCACATAGTCCCCTTGTAGTTGTTCCAGTTGAACCAGTACACAATATTTGGAGTACGCCAGTTATTACAATATCCGTGCTGCTGCTCATGGGCTTAATGAATGGAAACACTAGTAAAGAGGACCTCATATTCAGTTAGGAGCTTGAGGATTGATTTACTCAAGTTTTTTGATGGTGAGATGGCTGGTTTGATTGGCGGAGGGGAGGAGTGTATCTGCTATTAGAAATTCATTTTATGTAAATCAGACATTACAAAATTAATATTTTGATGTTTTTTTCCTTTTATGTAAAAGATATACATTAGAGTTGTTTTAAATTCATAATAATAAATTGCATCATGTTGTGTGATGTCCGCCGGATTGGTCCGCTTAAGATCTTGGTGTAATGAGATTAGGGTAAG